>NW_028127308.1:0-150931 GCF_965231255.1 Vanellus vanellus
GCTGGTCCTCACTGCCTCCTGGAACCCCTTCAAATGCCCCAGACAATTTTGCCCTCTCTGCTTTCCTGCGCACTCTATCCTCAAAAGCACCTTTTTTCACTCTCGGCAGCCTCCCCAGCAAAAAAGACAAACGTCCAGCTTTTGCTGCCACAGCAAAGGTGCCAGCAGGGAAAACTCATGCTGGTCCTCACTGCCTCCTGGAACCCCTTCAAATGCCCCAGACAATTTGGCCCTCTCTGCTTTCCTGCGCACTCTATCCTCAAAAGCACCTTTTTTCACTCTCGACAGCCTCCGCAGCAAAAAAGACAAACGTCCAGCTTTTGCTGCCACAGCAAAGGTGCCAGCGGGGAAAAGTCACGTGGTCGTCACTACCTCCTGGAACCCCTTCAAATGCCCCAGACAATTTGGCCCTCTCTGCTTTCCTGCGCACTCTATCCTCAAAAGCACCTTTTTTCACTCTCGAATGCCTCCCCATCAAAAAAGACAAACGTCCAGCTTTTGCTGCCACAGCAAAGGTGCCAGAGGGGAAAACTCATGCTGGTCCTCACTGCCTCCTGGAACCCCTTCAAATGCCCCAGACAATTTGGCCCTCTCTGCTTTCCTGCGCACTCTATCCTCAAAAGCACCTTTTTTCACTCTCGGCAGCCTCCGCAGCAAAAAAGAAAAACGTCCAGCTTTTGCTGCCACAGCAAAGGTGCCAGCGCGGAAAAGTCATGCTGGTCCTCACTACCTCCTGGAACCCCTTCAAATGCCCCAGACAATTTGGCCCTCTCTGCTTTCCTGCGCACTCTATCCTCAAAAGCACCTTTATTCACTCTCGGCAGCCTCCCCAGCAAAAAAGACAAACGTCCAGCTTTTGCTGCCACAGCAAAGGTGCCAGCGGGGAAAAGTCATGCTGGTCCTCACTGCCTCCTGGAACCCCTTGAAATGCCCCAGACAATTGGGCCCTCTCTGCTTTCCTGCGCACTCTAGCCTCAAAAGCACCTTTTTTCACTCTCGGAAGCCTCTGCAGCAAAAAAGGCAAACGTCCAGCTTTTGCTGCCACAGCAAAGGTGCCAGCGGGGAAAAGTGATGCTGGTCCTCACTGCCTCCTGGAACCCCTTCAAATGCCCCAGACAATTTGGCCCTCTCTGCTTTCCTGCGCACTCTATCCTCAAAAGCACCTTTTTTCACTCTCGGCAGCCTCCGCAGCAAAAAAGAAAAACGTCCAGCTTTTGCTGCCACAGCAAAGGTGCCAGTGGGGAAAACTCATGCTGGTGCTCACTACCTCCTGGAACCCCTTCAAATGCCCCAGACAATTTGGCCCTCTCTGCTTTCCTGCGCACTCTATCCTCAAAAGCACCTTTATTCACTCTCGGCAGCCTCTGCAGCAAAAAAGACAAACGTCCAGCTTTTGCTGCCACAGCAAAGGTGCCAGCGGTGAAAAGTCATGCTGGTCCTCACTGCCTCCTGGAACCCCTTCAAATGCCCCAGACAATTTGGCCCTCTCTGCTTTCCTGCGCACTCTATCCTCAAAACCACCTTTTTTCACTCTCGGCAGCCTCCGCAGCAAAAAAGACAAACGTCCAGCTTTTGCTGCCACAGCAAAGGTGCCAGCTGGGAAAAGTCATGCTGGTCCTCACTGCCTCCTGGAACCCCTTCAAATGCCTTAGACAATTTGGCTCTCTCTGCTTTCCTGCGCACTCTATCCTCAAAAGCACCTTTTTTCACTCTTGGCTGCTTCCCCAGCAAAAAAGACAAACTTCCAGCTTTTGCTGCCACAGCAAAGGTGCCAGCGGGGAAAAGTGATGCTGGTCCTCACTGCCTCCTGGAACCCCTTCAAATGCCCTAGACAATTTGGCCCTCTCTGCTTTCCTGCGCACAATATCCTCAAAAGCACCTTTTTTCACTCTCGGCAGCCTCAGCAGCAAAAAAGAAAAACGTCCAGCTTTTGCTGCCACAGCAAAGGTGCCAGCGGGGAAAAGTCATGCTGGTCCTCACTGCCTCCTGGAACCCCTTGAAATTCCCCAGATAATTGGGCCCTCTCTGCTTTCCTGCGCACTCTATCCTCAAAAGCACCTTTTTTCACTCTCGGCAGCCTCCGCAGCAAAAAAGACAAACGTCCAGCTTTTGCTGCCACAGCAAAGGTGCCAGCAGGGAAAAGTCATGCTGGTCCTCACTGCCTCCTGGAACCCCTTCAAATGCCCCAGACAATTTGGCCCTCTCTGCTTTCCTGCGCACTCTATCCTCAAAAGCACCTTTTTTCACTCTCGACAGCCTCCGCAGCAAAAAAGACAAACGTCCAGCTTTTGCTGCCACAGCAAAGGTGCCAGCGGGGAAAAGTCACGTGGTCGTCACTACCTCCTGGAACCCCTTCAAATGCCCCAGACAATTTGGCCCTCTCTGCTTTCCTGCGCACTCTATCCTCAAAAGCACCTTTTTTCACTCTCGAATGCCTCCCCATCAAAAAAGACAAACGTCCAGCTTTTGCTGCCACAGCAAAGGTGCCAGTGGGGAAAACTCATGCTGGTCCTCACTGCCTCCTGGAACCCCTTCAAATGCCCCAGACAATTTGGCCCTCTCTGCTTTCCTGCGCACTCTATCCTCAAAAGCACCTTTTTTCACTCTCGGCAGCCTCCGCAGCAAAAAAGACAAACGTCCAGCTTTTGCTGCCACAGCAAAGGTGCCAGCGCGGAAAAGTCATGCTGGTCCTCACTACCTCCTGGAACCCCTTCAAATGCCCCAGACAATTTGGCCCTCTCTGCTTTCCTGCGCACTCTATCCTCAAAAGCACCTTTTTTCACTCTCGGCAGCCTCCGCAGCAAAAAAGACAAACGTCCAGCTTTTGCTGCCACAGCAAAGGTGCCAGTGGGGAAAACTCATGCTGGTGCTCACTACCTCCTGGAACCCCTTCAAATGCCCCAGACAATTTGGCCCTCTCTGCTTTCCTGCGCACTCTATCCTCAAAAGCACCTTTATTCACTCTCGGCAGCCTCTGCAGCAAAAAAGACAAACGTCCAGCTTTTGCTGCCACAGCAAAGGTGCCAGCGGTGAAAAGTCATGCTGGTCCTCACTGCCTCCTGGGACCCCTTCAAATGCCCCAGACAATTTGGCCCTCTCTGCTTTCCTGCGCACTCTATCCTCAAAAGCACCTTTTTTCACTCTCGGCAGCCTCCCCAGCAAAAAAGACAAACGTCCAGCTTTTGCTGCCACAGCAAAGGTGCCAGCGGGGAAAAGTCATGCTGGTCCTCACTGCCTCCTGGAACCCCTTCAAATGCCCCAGACAATTTGGCCCTCTCTGCTTTCCTGCGCACTCTATCCTCAAAAGAACCTTTTTTCACTCTCGGCAGCCTCCCCAGCAAAAAAGACAAACTTCAAGCTTTTCCTGCCACAGCAAAGGTGCCAGCGGGGAAAAGTCATGCTGGTCCTCACTGCCTCCTGGAACCCCTTCAAATGCCCCAGACAATTTGGCCCTCTCTGCTTTCCTGCGTACTCTATCCTCAAAAGCACCCTTTATCACTCTCGGCAGCCTCCGCAGCAAAAAAGGCAAACGTCCGCCTTTTGCTGCCACAGCAAAGGTGCCAGAGGGGAAAAGTCATGCTGGTCCTCACTGCCTCCTGGAACCCCTTCAAATGCCCCAGACAATTTGGCCCTCTCTGCTTTCCTGCGCACTCTATCCTCAAAAGCACCTTTTTTCACTCTCGGCAGCCTCTGCAGCAAAAAAGACAAACGTCCAGCTTTTGCTGCCACAGCAAAGGTGCCAGTGGGGAAAACTCATGCTGGTGCTCACTACCTCCTGGAACCCCTTCAAATGCCCCAGACAATTTGGCCCTCTCTGCTTTCATGCGCACTCTATCCTCAAAAGCACCTTTATTCACTCTCGGCAGCCTCTGCAGCAAAAAAGACAAACGTCCAGCTTTTGCTGCCACAGCAAAGGTGCCAGCGGGGAAAAGTCATGCTGGTCCTCACTGCCTCCTGGAACCCCTTCAAATGCCCCAGACAATTTGGCCCTCTCTGCTTTCCTGCGCACTCTATCCTCAAAAGCACCTTTTTTCACTCTCGGCAGCCTCCGCAGCAAAAAAGACAAACGTCCAGCTTTTGCTGCCACAGCAAAGGTGCCAGCGGGGAAAAGTCATGCTGGTCCTCACTGCCTCCTGGAACCCCTGCAAATGCCCCAGACAATTTGGCCCTCTCTGCTTTCCTGCGCACTCTATCCTCAAAAGCACCTTTTTTCACTCTCGACAGCCTCCGCAGCAAAAAAGACAAACGTCCAGCTTTTGCTGCCACAGCAAAGGTGCCAGTGGGGAAAACTCATGCTGGTCCTCACTGCCTCCTGGAACCCCTTCAAATGCCCCAGACAATTTGGCCCTCTCTGCTTTCCTGCGCACTCTATCCTCAAAAGCACCTTTTTTCACTCTCGGCAGCCTCCGCAGCAAAAAAGACAAACGTCCAGCTTTTGCTGCCACAGCAAAGGTGCCAGCGCGGAAAAGTCATGCTGGTCCTCACTACCTCCTGGAACCCCTTCAAATGCCCCAGACAATTTGGCCCTCTCTGCTTTCCTGCGCACTCTATCCTCAAAAGCACCTTTTTTCACTCTCGGCAGCCTCCGCAGCAAAAAAGACAAACGTCCAGCTTTTGCTGCCACAGCAAAGGTGCCAGTGGGGAAAACTCATGCTGGTGCTCACTACCTCCTGGAACCCCTTCAAATGCCCCAGACAATTTGGCCCTCTCTGCTTTCCTGCGCACTCTATCCTCAAAAGCACCTTTATTCACTCTCGGCAGCCTCTACAGCAAAAAAGACAAACGTCCAGCTTTTGCTGCCACAGCAAAGGTGCCAGCGGTGAAAAGTCATGCTGGTCCTCACTGCCTCCTGGAACCCCTTCAAATGCCCCAGACAATTTGGCCCTCTCTGCTTTCCTGCGCACTCTATCCTCAAAAGCACCTTTTTTCACTCTCGGCAGCCTCCCCAGCAAAAAAGACAAACGTCCAGCTTTTGCTGCCACAGCAAAGGTGCCAGCGGGGAAAAGTCATGCTGGTCCTCACTGCCTCCTGGAACCCCTTCAAATGCCCCAGACAATTTGGCCCTCTCTGCTTTCCTGCGCACTCTATCCTCAAAAGAACCTTTTTTCACTCTCGGCAGCCTCCCCAGCAAAAAAGACAAACTTCAAGCTTTTCCTGCCACAGCAAAGGTGCCAGCGGGGAAAAGTCATGCTGGTCCTCACTGCCTCCTGGAACCCCTTCAAATGCCCCAGACAATTTGGCCCTCTCTGCTTTCCTGCGCACTCTATCCTCAAAAGCACCCTTTATCACTCTCGGCAGCCTCCGCAGCAAAAAAGGCAAACGTCCGCCTTTTGCTGCCACAGCAAAGGTGCCAGAGGGGAAAAGTCATGCTGGTCCTCACTGCCTCCTGGAACCCCTTCAAATGCCCCAGACAATTTGGCCCTCTCTGCTTTCCTGCGCACTCTATCCTCAAAAGCACCTTTTTTCACTCTCGGCAGCCTCTGCAGCAAAAAAGACAAACGTCCAGCTTTTGCTGCCACAGCAAAGGTGCCAGTGGGGAAAACTCATGCTGGTGCTCACTACCTCCTGGAACCCCTTCAAATGCCCCAGACAATTTGGCCCTCTCTGCTTTCATGCGCACTCTATCCTCAAAAGCACCTTTATTCACTCTCGGCAGCCTCTGCAGCAAAAAAGACAAACGTCCAGCTTTTGCTGCCACAGCAAAGGTGCCAGCGGGGAAAAGTGATGCTGGTCCTCACTGCCTCCTGGAACCCCTTCAAATGCCCCAGACAATTTGGCCCTCTCTGCTTTCCTGCGCACTCTATCCTCAAAAGCACCTTTTTTCACTCTCGGCAGCCTCCGCAGCAAAAAAGACAAACGTCCAGCTTTTGCTGCCACAGCAAAGGTGCCAGCGGGGAAAAGTCATGCTGGTCCTCACTGCCTCCTGGAACCCCTTCAAATGCCCCAGACAATTTGGCCCTCTCTGCTTTCCTGCGCACTCTATCCTCAAAAGAACCTTTTTTCACTCTCGGCAGCCTCCCCAGCAAAAAAGACAAACTTCAAGCTTTTCCTGCCACAGCAAAGGTGCCAGCGGGGAAAAGTCATGCTGGTCCTCACTGCCTCCTGGAACCCCTTCAAATGCCCCAGACAATTTGGCCCTCTCTGCTTTCCTGCGCACTCTATCCTCAAAAGCACCCTTTATCACTCTCGGCAGCCTCCGCAGCAAAAAAGGCAAACGTCCGCCTTTTGCTGCCACAGCAAAGGTGCCAGCGGGGAAAAGTCATGCTGGTCCTCACTGCCTCCTGGAACCCCTTCAAATGCCCCAGACAATTTGGCCCTCTCTGCTTTCCTGCGCACTCTATCCTCAAAAGCACCTTTTTTCACTCTCGGCAGCCTCTGCAGCAAAAAAGACAAACGTCCAGCTTTTGCTGCCACAGCAAAGGTGCCAGTGGGGAAAACTCATGCTGGTGCTCACTACCTCCTGGAACCCCTTCAAATGCCCCAGACAATTTGGCCCTCTCTGCTTTCCTGCGCACTCTATCCTCAAAAGCACCTTTATTCACTCTCGGCAGCCTCTGCAGCAAAAAAGACAAACGTCCAGCTTTTGCTGCCACAGCAAAGGTGCCAGCGGTGAAAAGTCATGCTGGTCCTCACTGCCTCCTGGAACCCCTTCAAATGCCCCAGACAATTTGGCCCTCTCTGCTTTCCTGCGCACTCTATCCTCAAAAGCACCTTTTTTCACTCTCGGCAGCCTCCGCAGCAAAAAAGACAAACGTCCAGCTTTTGCTGCCACAGCAAAGGTGCCAGCGGGGAAAAGTCATGCTGGTCCTCACTGCCTCCTGGAACCCCTTCAAATGCCCCAGACAATTTGGCCCTCTCTGCTTTCCTGCGCACTCTATCCTCAAAAGAACCTTTTTTCACTCTCGGCAGCCTCCCCAGCAAAAAAGACAAACTTCAAGCTTTTCCTGCCACAGCAAAGGTGCCAGCGGGGAAAAGTCATGCTGGTCCTCACTGCCTCCTGGAACCCCTTCAAATGCCCCAGACAATTTGGCCCTCTCTGCTTTCCTGCGCACTCTATCCTCAAAAGCACCCTTTATCACTCTCGGCAGCCTCCGCAGCAAAAAAGGCAAACGTCCGCCTTTTGCTGCCACAGCAAAGGTGCCAGCGGGGAAAAGTCATGCTGGTCCTCACTGCCTCCTGGAACCCCTTCAAATGCCCCAGACAATTTGGCCCTCTCTGCTTTCCTGCGCACTCTATCCTCAAAAGTACCTTTTTTCACTCTCGGCAGCCTCTGCAGCAAAAAAGACAAACGTCCAGCTTTTGATGCCACAGCAAAGGTGCCAGTTGGGAAAAGTCATGCTGGTCCTCACTGCCTCCTGGAACCCCTTCAAATGCCCCAGACAATTTGGCTCTCTCTGCTTTCCTGCGCACTCTATCCTCAAAAGCACCTTTTTTCACTCTCGGCAGCGTCCGCAGTAAAAAAGACAAACGTCCAGCTTTTGCTGCCACAGCAAAGGTGCCAGCGGGGAAAAGTGATGCTGGTCCTCACTGCCTCCTGGAACCCCTTCAAATGCCCCAGACAATTTGGCCCTCTCTGCTTTCCTGAGGAATCTATCCTCAAAAGCACCTTTTTTCACTCTCGGCAGCCTCCCCAGCAAAAAAGACAAACGTCCAGCTTTTGCTGCCACAGCAAAGGTGCCAGCGGGGAAAAGTCATGCTGGTCCTCACTGCCTCCTGGAACCCCTTCAAATGCCCCAGACAATTTGGCCCTCTCTGCTTTCCTGCGCACTCTATCCTCAAAAGAACCTTTTTTCACTCTCGGCAGCCTCCCCAGCAAAAAAGACAAACTTCAAGCTTTTCCTGCCACAGCAAAGGTGCCAGCGGGGAAAAGTCATGCTGGTCCTCACTGCCTCCTGGAACCCCTTCAAATGCCCCAGACAATTTGGCCCTCTCTGCTTTCCTGCGCACTCTATCCTCAAAAGCACCCTTTATCACTCTCGGCAGCCTCCGCAGCAAAAAAGGCAAACGTCCGCCTTTTGCTGCCACAGCAAAGGTGCCAGCGGGGAAAAGTCATGCTGGTCCTCACTGCCTCCTGGAACCCCTTCAAATGCCCCAGACAATTTGGCCCTCTCTGCTTTCCTGCGCACTCTATCCTCAAAAGCACCTTTTTTCACTCTAGGCAGCCTCTGCAGCAAAAAAGACAAACGTCCAGCTTTTGCTGCCACAGCAAAGGTGCCAGTGGGGAAAACTCATGCTGGTGCTCACTACCTCCTGGAACCCCTTCAAATGCCCCAGACAATTTGGCCCTCTCTGCTTTCCTGCGCACTCTATCCTCAAAAGCACCTTTTTTCACTCTCGGCAGCCTCCCCAGCAAAAAAGACAAACGTCCAGCTTTTGCTGCCACAGCAAAGGTGCCAGCGGTGAAAAGTCATGCTGGTCCTCACTGCCTCCTGGAACCCCTTCAAATGCCCCAGACAATTTGGCCCTCTCTGCTTTCCTGCGCACTCTATCCTCAAAAGCACCTTTTTTCACTCTCGGCAGCCTCCGCAGCAAAAAAGACAAACGTCCAGCTTTTGCTGCCACAGCAAAGGTGCCAGCGGGGAAAAGTCATGCTGGTCCTCACTGCCTCCTGGAACCCCTTCAAATGCCCCAGACAATTTGGCCCTCTCTGCTTTCCTGCGCACTCTATCCTCAAAAGAACCTTTTTTCACTCTCGGCAGCCTCCCCAGCAAAAAAGACAAACTTCAAGCTTTTCCTGCCACAGCAAAGGTGCCAGCGGGGAAAAGTCATGCTGGTCCTCACTGCCTCCTGGAACCCCTTCAAATGCCCCAGACAATTTGGCCCTCTCTGCTTTCCTGCGCACTCTATCCTCAAAAGAACCTTTTTTCACTCTCGGCAGCCTCCCCAGCAAAAAAGACAAACTTCAAGCTTTTCCTGCCACAGCAAAGGTGCCAGCGGGGAAAAGTCATGCTGGTCCTCACTGCCTCCTGGAACCCCTTCAAATGCCCCAGACAATTTGGCTCTCTCTGCTTTCCTGCGCACTCTATCCTCAAAAGCACCTTTTTTCACTCTCGGCAGCGTCCGCAGTAAAAAAGACAAACGTCCAGCTTTTGCTGCCACAGCAAAGGTGCCAGCGGGGAAAAGTGATGCTGGTCCTCACTGCCTCCTGGAACCCCTTCAAATGCCCCAGACAATTTGGCCCTCTCTGCTTTCCTGAGGAATCTATCCTCAAAAGCACCTTTTTTCACTCTCGGCAGCCTCCCCAGCAAAAAAGACAAACGTCCAGCTTTTGCTGCCACAGCAAAGGTGCCAGCGGGGAAAAGTCATGCTGGTCCTCACTGCCTCCTGGAACCCCTTGAAATGCCCTAGACAATTTGGCCCTCTCTGCTTTCCTGTGCACTCTATCCTCAAAAGCACCTTTTTTCACTCTCGGAAGCCTCCCCAGCAAAAAAGACAAACGTCCAGCTTTTGCTGCCACAGCAAAGGTGCCAGCTGGGAAAAGTCATGCTGGTCCTCACTTCCTTCTGGAACCCCTTCAAATGCCCCGGACAATTTGGCCCTCTCTGCTTTCCTTCGCACTCTATCCTCAAAAGCACCTTTTTTTGACTCTCGGAAGCCTCCGCAGCAAAAAAGACAAACGTCCAGCTTTTGCTGCCACAGCAAAGGTGCCAGCGGGGAAAAGTGATGCTGGTCCTCACTGCCTCCTGGAACCCCTTCAAATGCCCCAGACAATTTGGCCCTCTCTGCTTTCCTGCGCACTATATCCTCAAAAGCACCTTTTTTCACTCTTGGAAGCGTCCGCAGTAAAAAAGACAAACGTCAAGCTTTTGCTGCCACAGCAAAGGTGCCAGCGGGGAAAAGTGATGCTGGTCCTCACTGCCTCCTGGAACCCCTTCAAATGCCCCAGACAATTTGGCCCTCTCTGCTTTCCTGCGCACTCTATCCTCAAAAGCACCTTTTTTCACTCTCGGCAGCCTCCCCAGCAAAAAAGGCAAACGTCCGCCTTTTGCTGCCACAGCAAAGGTGCCAGCGGGGAAAAGTCATGCTGGTCCTCACTGCCTCCTGGAACCCCTTCAAATGCCCCAGACAATTTGGCCCTCTCTGCTTTCCAGCGCACTCTATCCTCAAAAGCACCCTTTTTCACTCTCGGCAGCCTCCGCAGCAAAAAAGACAAACGTCCGCCTTTTGCTGCCACAGCAAAGGTGCCAGCGGGGAAAAGTCATGCTGGTCCTCACTGCCTCCTGGAACCCCTTCAAATGCCCCAGACAATTTGGCCCTCTCTGCTTTCCTGCGCAATCTAACCTCAAAAGCACCTTTTTTTCACTCTTGGCAGCCTCCGCAGCAAAAAAGAAAAACGTCCAGCTTTTGCTGCCACAGCAAAGGTGCCAGCGGGGAAAAGTCATGCTGGTCCTCACTGCCTCCCGGAACCCCTTCAAATGACCCAGACAATTTGGCCCTTTCTGCTTTCCTGCGCAGTCTAACCTCAAAAGCACCTTTTTTTCACTCTCGGTAGCCTCCCCAGCAAAAAAGACAAACGTCCAGCTTTTGCTGCCGCAGCAAAGGTGCCAGCGGGAAAAAGTGATGCTGGTCCTCACTGCCTCCTGGAACCCCTTCAAATGCCCCAGACAATTTGGCCCTCTCTGCTTTCCTGCGCACTCTATCCTCAAAAGCACCTTTTTTCACTCTCGGCAGCCTCTGCAGCAAAAAAGACAAACGTCCAGCTTTTGCTGCCACAGCAAAGGTGCCAGTTGGGAAAAGTCATGCTGGTCCTCACTGCCTCCTGGAACCCCTTCAAATGCCCCAGACAATTTGGCTCTCTCTGCTTTCCTGCGCACTCTATCCTCAAAAGCACCTTTTTTCACTCTCGGCAGCGTCCGCAGTAAAAAAGACAAACGTCCAGCTTTTGCTGCCACAGCAAAGGTGCCAGCGGGGAAAAGTGATGCTGGTCCTCACTGCCTCCTGGAACCCCTTCAAATGCCCCAGACAATTTGGCCCTCTCTGCTTTCCTGAGGAATCTATCCTCAAAAGCACCTTTTTTCACTCTCGGCAGCCTCCGCAGCAAAAAAGACAAACGTCCAGCTTTTGCTGCCACAGCAAAGGTGCCAGCGTTGAAAACTCATGCTGGTCCTCACTGCCTCCTGGAACCCCTTCAAATGCCCCATACAATTTGGCCCTCTCTGCTTTCCTGCGCACTCTATCCTCAAAAGCACCTTTTTTCACTCTCGGAAGCCTCCGCAGCAAAAAAGACAAACGTCCAGCTTTTGCTGCCACAGCAAAGGTGCCAGCGGGGAAAAGTGATGGTGGTCCTCACTGCCTCCTGGAACCCCTTCAAATGCCCCAGACAATTTGGCCCTCTCTGCTTTCCTGCGCACTCTATCCTCAAACGCACCTTTTTTCACTCTCGGCAGCCTCCGCAGCAAAAAAGACAAACGTCCAGCTTTTGCTGCCGCAGCAAAGGTGCCAGCGGGGAAAAGTGATACTGGTCCTCACTGCCTCCTGGAACCCCTTGAAATGCCCTAGACAATTTGGCCCTCTCTGCTTTCCTGCGCACTCTATCCTCAAAAGCACCTTTTTTCACTCTCGGCAGCCTCCGCAGCAAAAAAGACAAACGTCCAGCTTTTGCTGCCACAGCAAAGGTGCCAGCGGGGAAAAGTCATGCTGGTCCTCACTGCCTCCTGGAACCCCTTCAAATGCCCCAGACAATTTGGCCCTCTCTGCTTTCCTGCGCACTCTATCCTCAAAAGCACCTTTTTTCACTCTTGGCAGCCTCCGCAGTAAAAAAGACAAACGTCAAGCTTTTGCTGCCACAGCAAAGGTGCCAGCGGGGAAAAGTGATGCTGGTCCTCACTGCCTCCTGGAACCCCTTCAAATGCCCCAGACAATTTGGCCCTCTCTGCTTTCCTGCGCACTCTATCCTCAAAAGCAACTTTTTTCACTCTCGGCAGCCTCCGCAGCAAAAAAGACAAACTTCCAGCTTTTCCTGCCACAGCAAAGGTGCCAGTGGGGAAAAGTGATGCTGGTCCTCACTGCCTCCTGGAACCCCTTCAAATGCCTTAGACAATTTGGCCCTTTCTGCTTTCCTGTGCACTCTAACCTCAAAAGCACCTTTTTTTAACTCTCGGCAGCCTCCGCAGCAAAAAAGACAAACGTCCAGCTTTTGCTGCCACAGCAAAGGTGCCAGCGGGGAAAAGTGATGCTTGTCCTCCCTGCCTACTGGAACCCCTTCAAATGCCCCAGACAATTTGGCCCTCTCTGCTTTCCTGCGCACTCTATCCTCAAAAGCACCTTTTTTCACTCTTGGCAGCCTCAGCAGCAAAAAAGAAAAACGTCCAGCTTTTGCTGCCACAGCAAAGGTGCCAGCGGGGAAAAGTCATGCTGGTCCTCACTGCCTCCTGGAACCCCTTCAAATGCCCCAGACAATTTGGTCCTCTCTGCTTTCCTGCGCACTCTATCCTCAAAAGCACCGTTTTTCACTCTCGGCAGCCTCCCCAGCAAAAAAGACAAACGTCCAGCTTTTGCTGCCACAGCAAAGGTGCCAGTGGGGAAAAGCATGCTGGTCGTCACTGCCTCCTGGAACCCCTTCAAATGCCCCAGACAATTTGGCCCTCTCTGCTTTCCTGCGCACTCTATCCTTAAAAGCAATTTTTTTCACTCTCGGCAGCCTCCCCAGCAAAAAAGACAAACGTCCAGCTTTTGCTGCCACAGCAAAGGTGCCAGCGGGGAAAAGTCATGCTGGTCCTCACTGCCTCCTGGAACCCCTTCAAATGCCCCATACAATTTGGCCCTCTCTGCTTTCCTGCGCACTCTATCCTCAAAAGCACCTTTTTTCACTCTCGGAAGCCTCCCCAGCAAAAAAGACAAACGTCCAGCTTTTGCTGCCACAGCAAAGGTGCCAGCTGGGAAAAGTCATGCTGGTCCTCACTTCCTCCTGGAACCCCTTCAAATGCCCCATACAATTTGGCCCTCTCTGCTTTCCTTCGCACTCTATCCTCAAAAGCACCTTTTTTTGACTCTCGGAAGCCTCCCCAGCAAAAAAGACAAACGTCCAGCTTTTGCTGCCACAGCAAAGGTGCCAGCGGGGAAAAGTGATGCTGGTCCTCACTGCCTCCTGGAACCCCTTCAAATGCCCCAGACAATTTGGCCCTCTCTGCTTTCCTGCGCACTCTATCCTCAAAAGCACCTTTTTTCACTCTTGGAAGCGTCCGCAGTAAAAAAGACAAACGTCAAGCTTTTGCTGCCACAGCAAAGGTGCCAGCGGGGAAAAGTGATGCTGGTCCTCACTGCCTCCTGGAACCCCTTCAAATGCCCCAGACAATTTGGCCCTCTCTGCTTTCCTGAGGAATCTATCCTCAAAAGCACCTTTTTTCACTCTCGGCAGCCTCCGCAGCAAAAAAGACAAACGTCCAGCTTTTGCTGCCACAGCAAAGGTGCCAGCGTTGAAAACTCATGCTGGTCCTCACTGCCTCCTGGAACCCCTTCAAATGCCCCATACAATTTGGCCCTCTCTGCTTTCCTGCGCACTCTATCCTCAAAAGCACCTTTTTTCACTCTCGGAAGCCTCCGCAGCAAAAAAGACAAACGTCCAGCTTTTGCTGCCACAGCAAAGGTGCCAGCGGGGAAAAGTGATGGTGGTCCTCACTGCCTCCTGGAACCCCTTCAAATGCCCCAGACAATTTGGCCCTCTCTGCTTTCCTGCGCACTCTATCCTCAAACGCACCTTTTTTCACTCTCGGCAGCCTCCCCAGCAAAAAAGACAAACGTCCAGCTTTTGCTGCCGCAGCAAAGGTGCCAGCGGGGAAAAATGATACTGGTCCTCACTGCCTCCTGGAACCCCTTGAAATGCCCTAGACAATTTGGCCCTCTCTGCTTTCCTGCGCACTCTATCCTCAAAAGCACCTTTTTTCACTCTCGGCAGCCTCCGCAGCAAAAAAGACAAACGTCCAGCTTTTGCTGCCACAGCAAAGGTGCCAGCGGGGAAAAGTCATGCTGGTCCTCACTGCCTCCTGGAACCCCTTCAAATGCCCCAGACAATTTGGCCCTCTCTGCTTTCCTGCGCACTCTATCCTCAAAAGCACCTTTTTTCACTCTTGGCAGCCTCCGCAGTAAAAAAGACAAACGTCAAGCTTTTGCTGCCACAGCAAAGGTGCCAGCGGGGAAAAGTCATGCTGGTCCTCACTGCCTCCTGGAACCCCTTCAAATGCCCCAGACAATTTGGCCCTCTCTGCTTTCCTGCGCACTCTATCCTCAAAAGCAACTTTTTTCACTCTCGGCAGCCTCCGCAGCAAAAAAGACAAACTTCCAGCTTTTCCTGCCACAGCAAAGGTGCCAGTGGGGAAAAGTGATGCTGGTCCTCACTGCCTCCTGGAACCCCTTCAAATGCCTTAGACAATTTGGCCCTTTCTGCTTTCCTGTGCACTCTAACCTCAAAAGCACCTTTTTTTAACTCTCGGCAGCCTCCGCAGCAAAAAAGACAAACGTCCAGCTTTTGCTGCCACAGCAAAGGTGCCAGCGGGGAAAAGTGATGCTTGTCCTCCCTGCCTACTGGAACCCCTTCAAATGCCCCAGACAATTTGGCCCTCTCTGCTTTCCTGCGCACTCTATCCTCAAAAGCACCTTTTTTCACTCTTGGCAGCCTCAGCAGCAAAAAAGAAAAACGTCCAGCTTTTGCTGCCACAGCAAAGGTGCCAGCGGGGAAAAGTCATGCTGGTCCTCACTGCCTCCTGGAACCCCTTCAAATGCCCCAGACAATTTGGTCCTCTCTGCTTTCCTGCGCACTCTATCCTCAAAAGCACCGTTTTTCACTCTCGGCAGCCTCCCCAGCAAAAAAGACAAACGTCCAGCTTTTGCTGCCACAGCAAAGGTGCCAGTGGGGAAAAGCATGCTGGTCGTCACTGCCTCCTGGAACCCCTTCAAATGCCCCAGACAATTTGGCCCTCTCTGCTTTCCTGCGCACTCTATCCTTAAAAGCAATTTTTTTCACTCTCGGCAGCCTCCCCAGCAAAAAAGACAAACGTCCAGCTTTTGCTGCCACAGCAAAGGTGCCAGCGGGGAAAAGTCATGCTGGTCCTCACTGCCTCCTGGAACCCCTTCAAATGCCCCATACAATTTGGCCCTCTCTGCTTTCCTGCGCACTCTATCCTCAAAAGCACCTTTTTTCACTCTCGGAAGCCTCCCCAGCAAAAAAGACAAACGTCCAGCTTTTGCTGCCACAGCAAAGGTGCCAGCTGGGAAAAGTCATGCTGGTCCTCACTTCCTCCTGGAACCCCTTCAAATGCCCCATACAATTTGGCCCTCTCTGCTTTCCTTCGCACTCTATCCTCAAAAGCACCTTTTTTTGACTCTCGGAAGCCTCCCCAGCAAAAAAGACAAACGTCCAGCTTTTGCTGCCACAGCAAAGGTGCCAGCGGGGAAAAGTGATGCTGGTCCTCACTGCCTCCTGGAACCCCTTCAAATGCCCCAGACAATTTGGCCCTCTCTGCTTTCCTGCGCACTCTATCCTCAAAAGCACCTTTTTTCACTCTTGGAAGCGTCCGCAGTAAAAAAGACAAACGTCAAGCTTTTGCTGCCACAGCAAAGGTGCCAGCGGGGAAAAGTGATGCTGGTCCTCACTGCCTCCTGGAACCCCTTCAAATGCCCTAGACAATTTGGCCCTCTCTGCTTTCCTGCGCACTCTATCCTCAAAAGCACCTTTTTTCACTCTCGGCAGCCTCCGCAGCAAAAAAGACAAACTTCCAGCTTTTCCAGCCACAGCAAAGGTGCCAGCGGGGAAAAGTGATGCTGGTCCTCCCTGCCTACTGGAACCCCTTCAAATGCCCCAGACAATTTGGTCCTCTCTGCTTTCCTGCGCACTCTATCCTCAAAAGCACCTTTTTTCACTCTCGGCAGCCTCCGCAGCAAAAAAGGCAAACGTCCGCCTTTTGCTGCCACAGCAAAGGTGCCAGCGGGGAAAAGTCATGCTGGTCCTCACTGCCTCCTGGAACCTGTTCAAATGCCCCAGACAATTTGGCCCTCTCTGCTTTCCAGCGCACTCTATCCTCAAAAGCACCCTTTTTCACTCTCGGCAGCCTCCGCAGCAAAAAAGGCAAACGTCCGCCTTTTGCTGCCACAGGAAAGGTGCCAGCGGGGAAAAGTGATGCTGGTCCTCACTGCCTCCTGGAACCCCTTCAAATGCCCCAGACAATTTGGCCCTCTCTGCTTTCCTGCGCAATCTAACCTCAAAAGCACCTTTTTTTCACTCTTGGCAGCCTCCGCAGCAAAAAAGACAAACTTCCAGCTTTTGCTGCCACAGCAAAGGTGCCAGCGGGGAAAAGTCATGCTGGTCCTCACTGCCTCCTGGAACCCCTTCAAATGACCCAGACAATTTGGCCCTCTCTGCTTTCCTGTGCACTCTATCCTCAAAAGCACCTTTTTTCACTCTCGGCAGCCTCTGCAGCAAAAAAGACAAACGTCCAGCTTTTGCTGCCACAGCAAAGGTGCCAGTTGGGAAAAGTCATGCTGGTCCTCACTGCCTCCTGGAACCCCTTCAAATGCCCCAGACAATTTGGCTCTCTCTGCTTTCCTGCGCACTCTATCCTCAAAAGCACCTTTTTTCACTCTCGGCAGCGTCCGCAGTAAAAAAGACAAACGTCCAGCTTTTGCTGCCACAGCAAAGGTGCCAGCGGGGAAAAGTGATGCTGGTCCTCACTGCCTCCTGGAACCCCTTCAAATGCCCCAGACAATTTGGCCCTCTCTGCTTTCCTGAGGAATCTATCCTCAAAAGCACCTTTTTTCCCTCTCGGCAGCCTCCGCAGCAAAAAAGACAAACGTCCAGCTTTTGCTGCCACAGCAAATGTGCCAGCGTTGAAAACTCATGCTGGTCCTCACTGCCTCCTGGAACCCCTTCAAATGCCCCATACAATTTGGCCCTCTCTGCTTTCCTGCGCACTCTATCCTCAAAAGCACCTTTTTTCACTCTCGGAAGCCTCCGCAGCAAAAAAGACAAACGTCCAGCTTTTGCTGCCACAGCAAAGGTGCCAGCGGGGAAAAGTGATGGTGGTCCTCACTGCCTCCTGGAACCCCTTCAAATGCCCCAGACAATTTGGCCCTCTCTGCTTTCCTGCGCACTCTATCCTCAAACGCACCTTTTTTCACTCTCGGCAGCCTCCCCAGCAAAAAAGACAAACGTCCAGCTTTTGCTGCCGCAGCAAAGGTGCCAGCGGGGAAAAGTGATACTGGTCCTCACTGCCTCCTGGAACCCCTTGAAATGCCCTAGACAATTTGGCCCTCTCTGCTTTCCTGCGCACTCTATCCTCAAAAGCACCTTTTTTCACTCTCGGCAGCCTCAGCAGCAAAAAAGACAAACGTCCAGCTTTTGCTGCCACAGCAAAGGTGACAGCGGGGAAAAGTCATGCTGGTCCTCACTGCCTCCTGGAACCCCTTCAAATGCCCCAGACAATTTGGCCCTCTCTGCTTTCCTGCGCACTCTATCCTCAAAAGCACCTTTTTTCACTCTTGGCAGCCTCCGCAGTAAAAAAGACAAACGTCAAGCTTTTGCTGCCACAGCAAAGGTGCCAGTGGGGAAAAGTGATGCTGGTCCTCACTGCCTCCTGGAACCCCTTCAAATGCCTTAGACAATTTGGCCCTTTCTGCTTTCCTGTGCACTCTAACCTCAAAAGCACCTTTTTTTAACTCTCGGCAGCCTCCGCATCAAAAAAGACAAACGTCCAGCTTTTGCTGCCACAGCAAAGGTGCCAGCGGGGAAAAGTGATGCTTGTCCTCCCTGCCTACTGGAACCCCTTCAAATGCCCCAGACAATTTGGCCCTCTCTGCTTTCCTGCGCACTCTATCCTCAAAAGCACCTTTTTTCACTCTTGGCAGCCTCAGCAGCAAAAAAGAAAAACGTCCAGCTTTTGCTGCCACAGCAAAGGTGCCAGCGGGGAAAAGTCATGCTGGTCCTCACTGCCTCCTGGAACCCCTTCAAATGCCCCAGACAATTTGGTCCTCTCTGCTTTCCTGCGCACTCTATCCTCAAAAGCACCGTTTTTCACTCTCGGCAGCCTCCCCAGCAAAAAAGACAAACGTCCAGCTTTTGCTGCCACAGCAAAGGTGCCAGTGGGGAAAAGCATGCTGGTCGTCACTGCCTCCTGGAACCCCTTCAAATGCCCCAGACAATTTGGCCCTCTCTGCTTTCCTGCGCACTCTATCCTTAAAAGCATCTTTTTTCACTCTCGGCAGCCTCCCCAGCAAAAAAGACAAACTTCCAGCTTTTGCTGCCATAGCAAAGGTGCCAGCGGGGAAAAGTCATGCTGGTCCTCACTGCCTCCTGGAACCCCTTCAAATGCCCCAGACAATTTGGCCCTCTCTGCTTTCCTGCGCACTCTATCCTCAAAAGCACCTTTTTTCACTCTCGGCAGCCTCCGCAGCAAAAAAGACAAACGTCCAGCTTTTGCTGCCACAGCAAAGGTGCAAGCGGGGAAAAGTCATGCTGGTCCTCACTGCCTCCTGGAACCTGTTCAAATGCCCCATACAATTTGGCCCTCTCTGCTTTCCTGCACACTCTATCCTCAAAAGCACCTTTTTTCACTCTCGGCAGCCTCCGCAGCAAAAAAGACAAACGTCCAGTTTTGCTGCCACAGCAAAGGTGCCAGCGGGGAAAAGTCATGCTGGTCCTCACTGCCTCCTGGAACCCCTTCAAATGCCCCAGACAATTGGGCCCTCTCTGCTTTCCTGCGCACTCTATCCTCAAAAGCACCTTTTTTCACTCTCGGCAGCCTCCCCAGCAAAAAAGACAAACGTCCAGCTTTTGCTGCCACAGCAAAGGTGCCAGCGGGGAAAAGTCATGCTGGTCCTCACTGTCTCCTGGAACCCCTTCAAATGCCCCAGACAATTTGGCCCTCTCTGCTTTCCTGCGCACTCTATCCTCAAAAGCACCTTTTTTCACTCTCGGCAGCCTCCCCAGCAAAAAAGACAAACGTCCAGCTTTTGCTGCCACAGCAAAGGTGCCAGCGGGGAAAAGTCATGCTGGTCCTCACTGCCTCCTGGAACCCCTTCAAATGCCCCAGACAATTTGGCCCTCTCTGCTTTCCTGCGCACTCTATCCTCAAAAGCACCTTTTTTCACTCTTGGCAGCGTCCGCAGTAAAAAAGAAAAACGTCCTGCTTTGCTGCCACAGCAAAAGTGCCAGCGGGGAAAAGTCATGCTGGTCCTCACTGCCTCCTGGAACCCCTTCAAATGCCCCAGACAATTTGGCCCTCTCTGCTTTCCTGCGCACTCTATCCTCAAAAGCACCTTTTTTCACTCTCAACAGCCTCCCCAGCAAAAAAGACAAACGTCCAGCTTTTGCTGCCACAGCAAAGGTGCAGTGGGGAAAAGCATGCTGGTCGTCACTGCCTCCTGGAACCCCTTCAAATGCCCCAGACAATTTGGCCCTCTCTGCTTTCCTGCGCACTCTATCCTTAAAAGCACCTTTTTTCACTCTCGGCAGCCTCCCCAGCAAAAAAGACAAACGTCCAGCTTTTGCTGCCACAGCAAAGGTGCCAGCGGGGAAAAGTCATGCTGGTCCTCACTGCCTCCTGGAACCCCTTCAAATGCCCCAGACAATTTGGCCCTCTCTGCTTTCCTGCGCACTCTAGCCTCAAAAGCACCTTTTTTCACTCTCGGCAGCCTCCGCAGCAAAAAAGACAAACGTCCAGCTTTTGCTGCCACAGCAAAGGTGCCAGCGGGGAAAAGTCATGCTGGTCCTCACTGCCTCCTGGAACCCCTTCAAATGCCCCAGACAATTTGGCCCTCTCTGCTTTCCAGCGCACTCTATCCTCAAAAGCACCTTTTTCACTCTCGGCAGCCTCCCCAGCAAAAAAGACAAACGTCCAGCTTTTGCTGCCACAGCAAAGGTGCCAGCGGGGAAAAGTCATGCTGGTCCTCACTGCCTCCTGGAACGCCTTCAAATGCCCCAGACAATTTGGCCCTTTCTGCTTTCCTGCGCACTCTATCCTTAAAAGCACCTTTTTTCACTCTCGGCAGCCTCCCCAGCAAAAAAGACAAACGTCCAGCTTTTGCTGCCACAGCAAAGGTGCCAGCGGGAAAAGTCATGCTGGTTCTCACTGCCTCCTGGAACCTCTTCAAATGCCCCAGACAATTTGGCCCTCTCTGCTTTCCTGCGCACTCTATCCTCAAAAGCACCGTTTTTCACTCTCGGCAGCGTCCGCAGTTCAAAAAAGACAAACGTCCATCTTTTGCTGCCACAGCAAAGGTGCCAGCGGGGAGAAGTCATGCTGGTCCTCACTCCCTCCTGGAACCCCTTCAAATGCCCCAGACAATTTGGCCCTTTCTGCTTTCCTGTGCACTCTAACCTCAAAAGCACCTTTTTTTCACTCTCGGCAGCCTCCCCAGCAAAAAAGACAAACGTCCAGCTTTTGCTGCCACAGCAAAGGTGCCAGCGGGGAAAAGTCATGCTGGTCCTCACTGCCTCCTGGAACCCCTTGAAATTCCCCAGACAATTTGGCCCTCTCTGCTTTCCTGCGCACTCTATCCTCAAAAGCACCTTTTTCACTCTCGGCAGCCTCCGCAGCAAAAAAGACAAACGTCCAGCTTTTGCTGCCACAGCAAAGGTGCCAGCGGGGAAAAGTCATGCTGGTCCTCACTGCCTCCTGGAACCCCTTCAAATGCCCCAGACAATTTGGCTCTCTCTGCTTTCCTGCGCACTCTATCCTCAAAAGCACCTTTTTTCACTCTCGGCAGCCTCCGCAGCAAAAAAGACAAACGTCCAGCTTTTGCTGCCACAGCAAAGGTGCCAGCGGGGAAAAGTCATGCTGGTCCTCACTGCCTCCTGGAACCCCTTCAAATGCCCCAGACAATTTGGCCCTCTCTGTTTTCATGCGCACTCTATCCTCAAAAGCACCTTTTTTCACTCTCGGCAGCGTCCACAGTTCAAAAATGACAAACGTCCAGCTTTTGCTGCCACAAAAAGGTGCCAGCGGGGAAAAGTCATGCTGGTCCTCACTGCCTCCTGGAACCCCTTCAAATGCCCCAGACAATTTGGCCCTCTCTGCTTTCCTGCGCACTCTATCCTTAAAAGCAATTTTTTTCACTCTCGGCAGCCTCCCCAGCAAAAAAGACAAACGTCCAGCTTTTGCTGCCACAGCAAAGGTGCCAGCGGGGAAAAGTCATGCTGGTCCTCACTGCCTCCTGGAACCCCTTCAGATGCCCCATACAATTTGGCCCTCTCTGCTTTCCTGCGCACTCTATCCTCAAAAGCACCTTTTTTCACTCTCGGAAGCCTCCCCAGCAAAAAAGACAAACGTCCAGCTTTTGCTGCCACAGCAAAGGTGCCAGCTGGGAAAAGTCATGCTGGTCCTCACTTCCTCCTGGAACCCCTTCAAATGCCCCATACAATTTGGCCCTCTCTGCTTTCCTTCGCACTCTATCCTCAAAAGCACCTTTTTTTGACTCTCGGAAGCCTCCCCAGCAAAAAAGACAAACGTCCAGCTTTTGCTGCCACAGCAAAGGTGCCAGCGGGGAAAAGTGATGCTGGTCCTCACTGCCTCCTGGAACCCCTTCAAATGCCCCAGACAATTTGGCCCTCTCTGCTTTCCTGCGCACTCTATCCTCAAAAGCACCTTTTTTCACTCTTGGAAGCGTCCGCAGTAAAAAAGACAAACGTCAAGCTTTTGCTGCCACAGCAAAGGTGCCAGCGGGGAAAAGTGATGCTGGTCCTCACTGCCTCCTGGAACCCCTTCAAATGCCCTAGACAATTTGGCCCTCTCTGCTTTCCTGCGCACTCTATCCTCAAAAGCACCTTTTTTCACTCTCGGCAGCCTCCGCAGCAAAAAAGACAAACTTCCAGCTTTTCCAGCCACAGCAAAGGTGCCAGCGGGGAAAAGTGATGCTGGTCCTCCCTGCCTACTGGAACCCCTTCAAATGCCCCAGACAATTTGGTCCTCTCTGCTTTCCTGCGCACTCTATCCTCAAAAGCACCTTTTTTCACTCTCGGCAGCCTCCCCAGCAAAAAAGGCAAACGTCCGCCTTTTGCTGCCACAGCAAAGGTGCCAGCGGGGAAAAGTCATGCTGGTCCTCACTGCCTCCTGGAACCTGTTCAAATGCCCCAGACAATTTGGCCCTCTCTGCTTTCCAGCGCACTCTATCCTCAAAAGCACCCTTTTTCACTCTCGGCAGCCTCCGCAGCAAAAAAGGCAAACGTCCGCCTTTTGCTGCCACAGGAAACATGCCAGCGGGGAAAAGTGATGCTGGTCCTCACTGCCTCCTGGAACCCCTTCAAATGCCCCAGACAATTTGGCCCTCTCTGCTTTCCTGCGCAATCTAACCTCAAAAGCACCTTTTTTTCACTCTTGGCAGCCTCCGCAGCAAAAAAGAAAAACGTCCAGCTTTTGCTGCCACAGCAAAGGTGCCAGCGGGGAAAAGTCATGCTGGTCCTCACTGCCTCCTGGAACCCCTTCAAATGACCCAGACAATTTGGCCCTCTCTGCTTTCCTGTGCACTCTATCCTCAAAAGCACCTTTTTTCACTCTCGGCAGCCTCTGCAGCAAAAAAGACAAACGTCCAGCTTTTGCTGCCACAGCAAAGGTGCCAGTTGGGAAAAGTCATGCTGGTCCTCACTGCCTCCTGGAACCCCTTCAAATGCCCCAGACAATTTGGCTCTCTCTGCTTTCCTGCGCACTCTATCCTCAAAAGCACCTTTTTTCACTCTCGGCAGCGTCCGCAGTAAAAAAGACAAACGTCCAGCTTTTGCTGCCACAGCAAAGGTGCCAGCGGGGAAAAGTGATGCTGGTCCTCACTGCCTCCTGGAACCCCTTCAAATGCCCCAGACAATTTGGCCCTCTCTGCTTTCCTGAGGAATCTATCCTCAAAAGCACCTTTTTTCCCTCTCGGCAGCCTCCGCAGCAAAAAAGACAAACGTCCAGCTTTTGCTGCCACAGCAAATGTGCCAGCGTTGAAAACTCATGCTGGTCCTCACTGCCTCCTGGAACCCCTTCAAATGCCCCATACAATTTGGCCCTCTCTGCTTTCCTGCGCACTCTATCCTCAAAAGCACCTTTTTTCACTCTCGGAAGCCTCCGCAGCAAAAAAGACAAACGTCCAGCTTTTGCTGCCACAGCAAAGGTGCCAGCGGGGAAAAGTGATGGTGGTCCTCACTGCCTCCTGGAACCCCTTCAAATGCCCCAGACAATTTGGCCCTCTCTGCTTTCCTGCGCACTCTATCCTCAAACGCACCTTTTTTCACTCTCGGCAGCCTCCCCAGCAAAAAAGACAAACGTCCAGCTTTTGCTGCCGCAGCAAAGGTGCCAGCGGGGAAAAGTGATACTGGTCCTCACTGCCTCCTGGAACCCCTTGAAATGCCCTAGACAATTTGGCCCTCTCTGCTTTCCTGCGCACTCTATCCTCAAAAGCACCTTTTTTCACTCTCGGCAGCCTCAGCAGCAAAAAAGACAAACGTCCAGCTTTTGCTGCCACAGCAAAGGTGACAGCGGGGAAAAGTCATGCTGGTCCTCACTGCCTCCTGGAACCCCTTCAAATGCCCCAGACAATTTGGCCCTCTCTGCTTTCCTGCGCACTCTATCCTCAAAAGCACCTTTTTTCACTCTTGGCAGCCTCCGCAGTAAAAAAGAAAAACGTCAAGCTTTTGCTGCCACAGCAAAGGTGCCAGTGGGGAAAAGTGATGCTGGTCCTCACTGCCTCCTGGAACCCCTTCAAATGCCTTAGACAATTTGGCCCTTTCTGCTTTCCTGTGCACTCTAACCTCAAAAGCACCTTTTTTTAACTCTCGGCAGCCTCCGCAGCAAAAAAGACAAACGTCCAGCTTTTGCTGCCACAGCAAAGGTGCCAGCGGGGAAAAGTGATGCTTGTCCTCCCTGCCTACTGGAACCCCTTCAAATGCCCCAGACAATTTGGCCCTCTCTGCTTTCCTGCGCACTCTATCCTCAAAAGCACATTTTTTCACTCTTGGCAGCCTCAGCAGCAAAAAAGAAAAACGTCCAGCTTTTGCTGCCACAGCAAAGGTGCCAGCGGGGAAAAGTCATGCTGGTCCTCACTGCCTCCTGGAACCCCTTCAAATGCCCCAGACAATTTGGTCCTCTCTGCTTTCCTGCGCACTCTATCCTCAAAAGCACCGTTTTTCACTCTCGGCAGCCTCCCCAGCAAAAAAGACAAACGTCCAGCTTTTGCTGCCACAGCAAAGGTGCCAGTGGGGAAAAGCATGCTGGTCGTCACTGCCTCCTGGAACCCCTTCAAATGCCCCAGACAATTTGGCCCTCTCTGCTTTCCTGCGCACTCTATCCTTAAAAGCATCTTTTTTCACTCTCGGCAGCCTCCCCAGCAAAAAAGACAAACTTCCAGCTTTTGCTGCCATAGCAAAGGTGCCAGCGGGGAAAAGTCATGCTGGTCCTCACTGCCTCCTGGAACCCCTTCAAATGCCCCAGACAATTTGGCCCTCTCTGCTTTCCTGCGCACTCTATCCTCAAAAGCACCTTTTTTCACTCTCGGCAGCCTCCGCAGCAAAAAAGACAAACGTCCAGCTTTTGCTGCCACAGCAAAGGTGCAAGCGGGGAAAAGTCATGCTGGTCCTCACTGCCTCCTGGAACCTGTTCAAATGCCCCATACAATTTGGCCCTCTCTGCTTTCCTGCGCACTCTATCCTCAAAAGCACCTTTTTTCACTCTCGGCAGCCTCCGCAGCAAAAAAGACAAACGTCCAGCTTTTGCTGCCACAGCAAAGGTGCCAGCGGGGAAAAGTCATGCTGGTCCTCACTGCCTCCTGGAACCCCTTCAAATGCCCCAGACAATTGGGCCCTCTCTGCTTTCCTGCGCACTCTATCCTCAAAAGCACCTTTTTTCACTCTCGGCAGCCTCCCCAGCAAAAAAGACAAACGTCCAGCTTTTGCTGCCACAGCAAAGGTGCCAGCGGGGAAAAGTCATGCTGGTCCTCACTGTCTCCTGGAACCCCTTCAAATGCCCCAGACAATTTGGCCCTCTCTGCTTTCCTGCGCACTCTATCCTCAAAAGCACCTTTTTTCACTCTCGGCAGCCTCCCCAGCAAAAAAGACAAACGTCCAGCTTTTGCTGCCACAGCAAAGGTGCCAGCGGGGAAAAGTCATGCTGGTCCTCACTGCCTCCTGGAACCCCTTCAAATGCCCCAGACAATTTGGCCCTCTCTGCTTTCCTGCGCACTCTATCCTCAAAAGCACCTTTTTTCACTCTTGGCAGCGTCCGCAGTAAAAAAGAAAAACGTCCTGCTTTGCTGCCACAGCAAAAGTGCCAGCGGGGAAAAGTCATGCTGGTCCTCACTGCCTCCTGGAACCCCTTCAAATGCCCCAGACAATTTGGCCCTCTCTGCTTTCCTGCGCACTCTATCCTCAAAAGCACCTTTTTTCACTCTCGGCAGCCTCCCCAGCAAAAAAGACAAACGTCCAGCTTTTGCTGCCACAGCAAAGGTGCCAGTGGGGAAAAGCATGCTGGTCCTCACTGCCTCCTGGAACCCCTTCAAATGCCCCATACAATTTGGCCCTCTCTGCTTTCCTGCGCACTCTATCCTCAAAAGCACCTTTTTTCACTCTCGGCAGCCTCCGCAGCAAAAAAGACAAACGTCCAGCTTTTGCTGCCACAGCAAACGTGCCAGCGGGGAAAAGTCATGCTGGTCCTCACTGCCTCCTGGAACCCCTTCAAATGCCCCAGACAATTTGGCCCTCTCTGCTTTCCTGCGCACTCTATCCTCAAAAGCACCTTTCTTCACTCTCGGCAGCCTCCGCAGCAAAAAAGACAAACGTCCAGCTTTTGCTGCCACAGCAAAGGTGACAGCGGGGAAAAGTCATGCTGGTCCTCACTGCCTCCTGGAACCCCTTCAAATGCCCCAGACAATTTGGCCCTCTCTGCTTTCCTGCGCACTCTATCCTCAAAAGCACCTTTTTTCACTCTCGGCAGCCTCCCCAGCAAAAAAGACAAACGTCCAGCTTTTGCTGCCACAGCAAAGGTGCAGTGGGGAAAAGCATGCTGGTCGTCACTGCCTCCTGGAACCCCTTCAAATGCCCCAGACAATTTGGCCCTCTCTGCTTTCCTGCGCACTCTATCCTTAAAAGCACCTTTTTTCACTCTCGGCAGCCTCCCCAGCAAAAAAGACAAACGTCCAGCTTTTGCTGCCACAGCAAAGGTGCCAGCGGGGAAAAGTCATGCTGGTCCTCACTGCCTCCTGGAACCCCTTCAAATGCCCCAGACAATTTGGCCCTCTCTGCTTTCCTGCGCACTCTAGCCTCAAAAGCACCTTTTTTCACTCTCGGCAGCCTCCGCAGCAAAAAAGACAAACGTCCAGCTTTTGCTGCCACAGCAAAGGTGCCAGCGGGGAAAAGTCATGCTGGTCCTCACTGCCTCCTGGAACCCCTTCAAATGCCCCAGACAATTTGGCCCTCTCTGCTTTCCAGCGCACTCTATCCTCAAAAGCACCTTTTTCACTCTCGGCAGCCTCCCCAGCAAAAAAGACAAACGTCCAGCTTTTGCTGCCACAGCAAAGGTGCCAGCGGGGAAAAGTCATGCTGGTCCTCACTGCCTCCTGGAACGCCTTCAAATGCCCCAGACAATTTGGCCCTTTCTGCTTTCCTGCGCACTCTATCCTTAAAAGCACCTTTTTTCACTCTCGGCAGCCTCCCCAGCAAAAAAGACAAACGTCCAGCTTTTGCTGCCACAGCAAAGGTGCCAGCGGGGAAAAGTCATGCTGGTTCTCACTGCCTCCTGGAACCTCTTCAAATGCCCCAGACAATTTGGCCCTCTCTGCTTTCCTGCGCACTCTATCCTCAAAAGCACCTTTTTTCACTCTCGGCAGCGTCCGCAGTTCAAAAAAGACAAACGTCCATCTTTTGCTGCCACAGCAAAGGTGCCAGCTGGGAGAAGTCATGCTGGTCCTCACTCCCTCCTGGAACCCCTTCAAATGCCCCAGACAATTTGGCCCTTTCTGCTTTCCTGTGCACTCTAACCTCAAAAGCACCTTTTTTTCACTCTCGGCAGCCTCCCCAGCAAAAAAGACAAACGTCCAGCTTTTGCTGCCACAGCAAAGGTGCCAGCGGGGAAAAGTCATGCTGGTCCTCACTGCCTCCTGGAACCCCTTGAAATTCCCCAGACAATTTGGCCCTCTCTGCTTTCCTGCGCACTCTATCCTCAAAAGCACCTTTTTCACTCTCGGCAGCCTCCGCAGCAAAAAAGACAAACGTCCAGCTTTTGCTGCCACAGCAAAGGTGCCAGCGGGGAAAAGTCATGCTGGTCCTCACTGCCTCCTGGAACCCCTTCAAATGCCCCAGACAATTTGGCTCTCTCTGCTTTCCTGCGCACTCTATCCTCAAAAGCACCTTTTTTCACTCTCGGCAGCCTCCGCAGCAAAAAAGACAAACGTCCAGCTTTTGCTGCCACAGCAAAGGTGCCAGCGGGGAAAAGTCATGCTGGTCCTCACTGCCTCCTGGAACCCCTTCAAATGCCCCAGACAATTTGGCCCTCTCTGTTTTCATGCGCACTCTATCCTCAAAAGCACCTTTTTTCACTCTCGGCAGCGTCCACAGTTCAAAAATGACAAACGTCCAGCTTTTGCTGCTACAAAAAGGTGCCAGCGGGGAAAAGTCATGCTGGTCCTCACTGCCTCCTGGAACCCCTTCAAATGCCCCAGACAATTGGGCCCTCTCTGCTTTCCTGCGCACTCTATCCTCAAAAGCACCTTTTTTCACTCTCGGCAGCCTCCCCAGCAAAAAAGACAAACGTCCAGCTTTTGCTGCCACAGCAAAGGTGCCAGCGGGGAAAAGTCATGCTGGTCCTCACTGCCTCCTGGAACCCCTTGAAATGCCCCAGACAATTTGGCCCTCTCTGCTTTCCTGCGCACTCTATCCTCAAAAGCACCTTTTTCACTCTCGGCAGCCTCCGCAGCAAAAAAGACAAACGTCCAGCTTTTGCTGCCACAGCAAAGGTGCCAGCGGGGAAAAGTCATGCTGGTCCTCACTGCCTCCTGGAACCCCTTCAAATGCCCCAGACAATTTGGCCCTCTCTGCTTTCCTGCGCACTCTATCCTCAAAAGCACCTTTTTTCACTCTCGGCAGCGTCCGCAGTTCAAAAAAGACAAACGTCCAGCTTTTGCTGCCACAAAAAGGTGCCAGCGGGGAAAAGTCATGCTGGTCCTCACTCCCTCCTGGAACCCCTTCAAATGCCCCAGACAATTTGGCCCTTTCTGCTTTCCTGTGCACTCTAACCTCAAAAGCACCTTTTTTTCACTCTCGGCAGCCTCCGCAGCAAAAAAGAAAAACGTCCAGCTTTTGCTGCCACAGCAAAGGTGCCAGCGGGGAAAACTCATGCTGGTCCTCCCTGCCTCCTGGAACCCCTTCAAATGCCCCAGACAATTTGGCCCTCTCTGCTTTCCAGCGCACTCTATCCTCAAAAGCACCTTTTTTCTCTTTCGGCGCTGTATGGAGCAAAAAAGACAAACGTCCAGCTTTTGCTGCCACAAAAAGGTGCCAGCGGGGAAAAGTCATGCTGGTCCTCACTCCCTCCTGGAACCCCTTCAAATGCCCCAGACAATTTGGCCCTTTCTGCTTTCCTGTGCACTCTAACCTCAAAAGCACCTTTTTTTCACTCTCGGCAGCCTCCGCAGCAAAAAAGACAAACGTCCAGCTTTTGCTGCCACAGCAAAGGTGCCAGCGGGGAAAACTCATGCTGGTCCTCCCTGCCTCCTGGAACCCCTTCAAATGCCCCAGACAATTTCGCCCTCTCTGCTTTCCAGCGCACTCTATCCTCAAAAGCACCTTTTTTCTCTTTCGGCGCTGTATGGAGCAAAAAAGACAAACGTCCAGCTTTTGCTGCCACAGCAAAGGTGCCAGCGGGGAAAAGTCATGCTGGTCCTCACTGCCTCCTGGAACCCCTTCAAATGTCCCAGACAATTTGGCCCTCTCTGCTTTCCTGCGCACTCTATCCTCAAAAGCACCTTTTTTCACTCTCGGCAGCCTCCCCAGCAAAAAAGACAAACGTCCAGCTTTTGCTGCCACAGCAAAGGTGTCAGCGGGGAAAAGTCATGCTGGTCCTCACTGCCTCCTGGAACCCCTTCAAATGCCCCAGACAATTTGGCCCTCTCTGCTTTCCTGCGCACTCTATCCTTAAAAGCACCTTTTTTCACTCTCGGCAGCCTCCGCAGCAAAAAAGAAAAACGTCCAGCTTTTGCTGCCACAGCAAAGGTGCCAGCGGGGAAAAGTCATGCTGGTCCTCACTGCCTCCTGAACCCCTTCAAATGCCTCAGACAATTTGGCCCTCTCTTCTTTCCTGCGCACTCTATCCTCAAAAGCACCTTTTTTCACTCTCGTCAGCCTCCGCAGCAAAAAAGACAAACGTCCAGCTTTTGCTGCCACAGCAAAGGTGCCAGCGGGGAAAAGTCATGCTGGTCCTCACTGCCTCCTGGAACCCCTTCAAATGCCCCAGACAATTTGGCTCTCTCTGCTTTCCTGCGCACTCTATCCTCAAAAGCACCTTTTTTCACTCTCGTCAGCCTCCGCAGCAAAAAAGACAAACGTCCAGCTTTTGCTGCCACAGCAAAGGTGCCAGCGGGGAAAAGTCATGCTGGTCCTCACTGCCTCCTGGAACCCCTTCAAATGCCCCAGACAATTTGGCTCTCTCTGCTTTCCTGCGCACTCTATCCTCAAAAGCACCTTTTTTCACTCTCGGCAGCGTCCGCAGTAAAAAAGACAAACGTCCAGCTTTTGCTGCCACAGCAAATGTGCCAGCGGGGAAAAGTCATGCTGGTCCTCACTGCCTCCTGGAACCCCTTCAAATGCCCCAGACAATTTGGCCCTCTCTGCTTTCCTGCGCACTCTATCCTCAAAAGCACCTTATTTCACTCTCGGCAGCCTCCGCAGCAAAAAAGACAAACGTCCAGCTTTTGCTTCCACAGCAAAGGTGCCAGCGGGGAAAAGTCATGCTGGTCCTCACTGCCTCCTGGAACCCCTTCAAATGCCCCAGACAATTTGGCCCTCTCTGCTTTCCTGCGCACTCTCTCCTCAAAAGCACCTTTTTTCACTCTTGGCAGCCTCAGCAGCAAAAAAGACAAACGTCCAGCTTTTGCTGCCACAGCAAAGGTGCCAGCGGGGAAAAGTCATGCTGGTCCTCACTGCCTCCTGGAACCCCTTCAAATGCCCCAGACAATTTGGCCCTCTCTGCTTTCCAGCGCACTCTATCCTCAAAAGCACCTTTTTTCACTCTCGGCAGCCTCCGCAGCAAAAAAGACAAACGTCCAGCTTTTGCTGCCACAGCAAAGGTGCCAGCTCGGAAAAGTCATGCTGGTCCTCACTGCCTCCTGGAACCCCTTCAAATGCCCCAGACAATTTGGCCCTCTCTGCTTTCCTGCGCACTCTATCCTCAAAAGCACCTTTTTTCACTCTCGAATGTCTCCCCAGCAAAAAAGACAAACGTCCAGCTTTTGCTGCCACAGCAAATTTGCCAGTGGGGAAAAGCATGCTGGTCGTCACTGCCTCCTGGAACCCCTTCAAATGCCCCAGACAATTTGGCCCTCTCTGCTTTCCTGCGCACTCTATCCTCAAAAGCACCTTTTTTCACTCTCGGCAGCGTCCGCAGTTCAAAAAAGACAAACGTCCAGCTTTTGCTGCCACAGCAAAGGTGCCAGCGGGGAGAAGTCATGCTGGTCCTCACTGCCTCCTGGAACCCCTTCAAATGCCCCAGACAATTTGGCCCTCTCTGCTTTCCTGTGAACTCTATCCTCAAAAGCACCTTTTTTTCACTCTCGGCAGCCTCCCCAGCAAAAAAGACAAACGTCCAGCTTTTGCTGCCACAGCAAAGGTGCCAGCGGGGAAAACTCATGCTGGTCCTCCCTGCCTCCTGGAACCCCTTCAAATGCCCCAGACAATTTGGCCCTCTCTGCTTTCCTGCGCACTCTATCCTCAAAAGCACCTTTTTTCACTCTCGGCATCCTCCGCAGCAAAAAAGACAAACGTCCAGCTTTTGCTGCCACAGCAAAGGTGCCAGCGGGGAAAGTGATGCTGGTCCTCACTGCCTCCTGGAACCCCTTCAAATGCCCCAGACAATTTGGCCCTCTCTGCTTTCCTGCGCACTCTATCCTCAAAAGCACCTTTTTTCACTCTCGGCAGCCTCCCCAGCAAAAAAGACAAACTTCCAGCTTTTGCTGCCACAGCAAAGGTGCCAGCGGGGAAAAGTCATGCTGGTCCTCACTGCCTCCTGGAACCCCTTCAAATGCCCCAGACAATTTGGCCCTCTCTGCTTTCCTGCGCACTCTATCCTCAAAAGCAACTTTTTCACTCTCGGCAGCCTCCCCAGCAAAAAAGACAAACGTCCAGCTTTTGCTGCCACAGCAAAGGTGCCAGCGGGGGAAAGTGATGCTGGTCCTCACTGCCTCCTGGAACCCCTTCAAATGCCCCATACAATTTGGCCCTCTCTGTTTTCCTGCGCACTCTATCCTCAGAAGCACCTTTTTTCACTCTCGGCAGCGTCCGCAGTTCAAAAAAGACAAACGTCCAGCTTTTGCTGCCACAGCAAAGGTGCCAGCGGGGAAAAGTCATGCTGGTCCTCCCTGCCTCCTGGAACCCCTTCAAATGCCCCAGACAATTTGGCCCTCTCTGCTTTCCAGCGCACTCTATCCTCAAAAGCACCCTTTTTCTCTTTCGGCGCTGTCTGGAGCAAAAAAGACAAACGTCCAGCTTTTGCTGCCACAGCAAACGTGCCAGCGGGGAAAAGCGATGCTGGTCCTCACTGCCTCCTGGAACCCCTTCAAATGCCCCAGACAATTTGGCCCTCTCTGCTTTCCTGCGCACTCTATCCTCAAAAGCACCTTTTTTCACTCTTGGCAGCCTCCCCAGCAAAAAAGACAAACGTCCAGCTTTTGCTGCCACAGCAAAGGTGCCAGCGGGGAAAACTCATGCTGGTCCTCCCTGCCTCCTGGAACCCCTTCAAATGCCCCAGACAATTTGGCCCTCTCTGCTTTCCTGCGCACTCTATCCTCAAAAGCACCTTTTTTCACTCTCGGCATCCTCCGCAGCAAAAAAGACAAAAGTCCAGCTTTTGCTGCCACAGCAAAGGTGCCAGCGGGGAAAGTGATGCTGGTCCTCACTGCCTCCTTGAACCCCTTCAAATGCCCCAGACAATTTGGCCCTCTCTGCTTTCCTGCGCACTCTATCCTCAAAAGCACCTTTTTTTCACTCTCGGCAGCCTCCGCAGCAAAAAAGACAAACGTCCAGCTTTTGCTGCCACAGCAAAGGTGCCAGCGGGGAAAACTCATGCTGGTCCTCCCTGCCTCCTGGAACCCCTTCAAATGCCCCAGACAATTTGGCCCTCTCTGCTTTCCTGCGCACTCTATCCTCAAAAGCACCTTATTTCACTCTCGGCAGCCTCCGCAGCAAAAAAGACAAACTTCCAGCTTTTCCTGCCACAGCAAAGGTGCCAGCGGGGAAAAGTGATGCTGGTCCTCACTGCCTCCTGGAACCCCTTCAAATGCCCCAGACAATTTGGCCCTTTCTGCTTTCCTGTGCACTCTAACCTCAAAAGCACCTTTTTTTTACTCTCGGCAGCCTCCGCAGCAAAAAAGACAAACGTCCAGCTTTTGCTGCCACAGCAAAGGTGCCAGCGGGGAAAAGTGATGCTGGTCCTCCCTGCCTCCTGGAACCCCTTCAAATGCCCCAGACAATTTGGCCCTCTCTGCTTTCCTGCGCACTCTATCCTCAAAAGCACCTTTTTTCACTCTTGGCAGCCTCAGCAGCAAAAAAGACAAACGTCCAGCTTTTGCTGCCACAGCAAAGGTGCCAGCGGGGAAAAGTCATGCTGGTCCTCACTGCCTCCTGGAACCCCTTCAAATGCCCCAGACAATTTGGCCCTCTCTGTTTTCTTGCGCACTCTATCCTCAAAAGCACCTTTTTTCACTCTCGGCAGCGTCCGCAGTTCAAAAAAGACAAACGTCCAGCTTTTGCTGCCACAGCAAAGGTGCCAGCGGGGAGAAGTCATGCTGGTCCTCACTGCCTCCTGGAACCCCTTCAAATGCCCCAGACAATTTGGCCCTCTCTGCTTTCCTGTGCACTCTATCCTCAAAAGCACCTTTTTTTCACTCTCGGCAGCCTCCGCAGCAAAAAAGACAAACGTCCAGCTTTTGCTGCCACAGCAAAGGTGCCAGCGGGGAAAACTCATGCTGGTCCTCCCTGCCTCCTGGAACCCCTTCAAATGCCCCAGACAATTTGGCCCTCTCTGCTTTCCTGCGCACTCTATCCTCAAAAGCACCTTTTTCACTCTCGGCATCCTCCGCAGCAAAAAAGACAAAAGTCCAGCTTTTGCTGCCACAGCAAAGGTGCCAGCGGGGAAAGTGATGCTGGTCCTCACTGCCTCCTTGAACCCCTTCAAATGCCCCAGACAATTTGGCCCTCTCTGCTTTCCTGCGCACTCTATCCTCAAAAGCACCTTTTTTTCACTCTCGGCAGCCTCCGCAGCAAAAAAGACAAACGTCCAGCTTTTGCTGCCACAGCAAAGGTGCCAGCGGGGAGAAGTCATGCTGGTCCTCACTGCCTCCTGGAACCCCTTCAAATGCCCCAGACAATTTGGCCCTCTCTGCTTTCCTGTGCACTCTATCCTCAAAAGCACCTTTTTTTCACTCTCGTCAGCCTCCGCAGCAAAAAAGACAAACGTCCAGCTTTTGCTGCCACAGCAAAGGTGCCAGCGGGGAAAACTCATGCTGGTCCTCCCTGCCTCCTGGAACCCCTTCAAATGCCCCAGACAATTTGGCCCTCTCTGCTTTCCTGCGCACTCTATCCTCAAAAGCACCTTTTTTCTCTCTCGGCGCTGTCTGGAGCAAAAAAGACAAACGTCCAGCTTTTGCTGCCACAGCAAAGGTGCCAGCGGGGAGAAGTCATGCTGGTCCTCACTCCCTCCTGGAACCCCTTCAAATGCCCCAGACAATTGGGCCCTCTCTGCTTTCCTGTGCACTCTATCCTCAAAAGCACCTTTTTTCTCTTTCGGCGCTGTCTGGAGCAAAAAAGACAAACGTCCAGCTTTTGCTGCCACAGCAAAGGTGCCAGCGGGGAAAACTCATGCTGGTCCTCCCTGCCTCCTGGAACCCCTTCAAATGCCCCAGACAATTTGGCCCTCTCTGCTTTCCTGTGCACTCTATCCTCAAAAGCACCTTTTTTCTCTTTCGGCGCTGTCTGGAGCAAAAAAGACAAACGTCCAGCTTTTGCTGCCACAGCAAAGGTGCCAGCGGGGAAAAGTCATGCTGGTCCTCACTGCCTCCTGGAACCCCTTCAAATGCCCCAGACAATTTGGCCCTCTCTGCTTTCCTGCGCACTCTATCCTCAAAAGCACCTTTTTTCACTCTCGGCAGCCTCCCCAGCAAAAAAGACAAACGTCCAGCTTTTGCTGCAACAGCAAAGGTGCCAGCGGGGAAAAGTCATGCTGGTCCTCACTGCCTCCTGGAACCCCTTCAAATGCCCCAGACAATTTGGCCCTCTCTGCTTTCCTGCGCACTCTATCCTCAAAAGAACCTTTTTTCACTCTCGAATGTCTCCCCAGCAAAAGAGACAAACGTCCAGCTTTTGCTGCCACAGCAAAGGTGAGAGCGGGGAAAAGTGATGCTGGTCCTCACTGCCTCCTGGAACCCCTTCAAATGCCCCAGACAATTTGGCCCTCTCTGTTTTCTTGCGCACTCTATCCTCAAAAGCACCTTTTTTCACTCTCGGCAGCGTCCGCAGTTCAAAAAAGACAAACATCCAGCTTTTGCTGCCACAGCAAAGGTGCCAGCGGGGAGAAGTCATGCTGGTCCTCACTCCCTCCTGGAACCCCTTCAAATGCCCCAGACAATTTGGCCCTCTCTGCTTTCCTGCGCACTCTATCCTCAAAAGCACATTTTTTTTACTCTCGGCAGCCTCCGCAGCAAAAAAGACAAACGTCCAGCTTTTGCTGCCACAGCAAAGGTGCCAGCGGGGAAAAGTCATGCTGGTCCTCCCTGCCTCCTGGAACCCCTTCAAATGCCCCAGACAATTTGGCCCTCTCTGCTTTCCTGCGCACTCTATCCTCAAAAGCACCTTTTTTCACTCTTGGCAGCCTCAGCAGCAAAAAAGACAAACGTCCAGCTTTTGCTGCCACAGCAAAGGTGCCAGCGGGGAAAAGTCATGCTGGTCCTCACTGCCTCCTGGAACCCCTTCAAATGCCCCAGACAATTTGGCCCTCTCTGCTTTCCAGCGCACTCTATCCTCAAAAGCACCTTTTTTCACTCTCGGCAGCCTCCGCAGCAAAAAAGACAAACGTCCAGCTTTTGCTGCAACAGCAAAGGTGCCAGCGGGGAAAAGTCATGCTGGTCCTCACTGCCTCCTGGAACCCCTTCAAATGCCCCAGACAATTTGGCCCTCTCTGCTTTCCTGCGCAGTCTATCCTCAAAAGCACCTTTTTTCACTCTCGAATGTCTCCCCAGCAAAAAAGACAAACGTCCAGCTTTTGCTGCCACAGCAAAGTTGCCAGTGGGGAAAAGTGATGCTGGTCCTCACTGCCTCCTGGAACCCCTTCAAATGCCCCAGACAATTTGGCTCTCTCTGTTTTCTTGCGCACTCTATCCTCAAAAGCACCTTTTTTCACTCTCGGCAGCGTCCGCAGTTCAAAAAAGACAAACGTCCAGCTTTTGCTGCCACAGCAAAGGTGCCAGCGGGGAGAAGTCATGCTGGTCCTCACTGCCTCCTGGAACCCCTTCAAATGCCCCAGACAATTTGGCACTCTCTGCTTTCCTGTGCACTCTATCCTCAAAAGCACCTTTTTTTCACTCTCGGCAGCCTCCCCAGCAAAAAAGACAAACGTCCAGCTTTTGCTGCCACAGCAAAGGTGCCAGCGGGGAAAACTCATGCTGGTCCTCACTGCCTCCTGGAACCCCTTCAAATGCCCCAGACAATTTGGCCCTCTCTGCTTTCCTGCGCACTCTATCCTCAAAAGCACCTTTTTTCACTCTCGGCATCCTCCGCAGCAAAAAAGACAAAAGTCCAGCTTTTGCTGCCACAGCAAAGGTGCCAGCGGGGAAAGTGATGCTGGTCCTCACTGCCTCCTTGAACCCCTTCAAATGCCCCAGACCATTTGGCCCTCTCTGCTTTCCTGCGCACTCTATCCTCAAAAGCACCTTTTTTTCACTCTCGGCAGCCTCCGCAGCAAAAAAGACAAACGTCCAGCTTTTGCTGCCACAGCAAAGGTGCCAGCGGGAAGAAGTCATGCTGGTCCTCACTGCCTCCTGGAACCCCTTCAAATGCCCCAGACAATTTGGCCCACTCTGCTTTCCTGTGCACTCTATCCTCAAAAGCACCTTTTTTTCACTCTCGTCAGCCTCCGCAGCAAAAAAGACAAACGTCCAGCTTTTGCTGCCACAGCAAAGGTGCCAGCGGGGAAAACTCATGCTGGTCCTCCCTGCCTCCTGGAACCCCTTCAAGTGCCCCAGACAATTTGGCCCTCTCTGCTTTCCTGCGCACTCTATCCTCAAAAGCACCTTTTTTCTCTCTCGGCGCTGTCTGGAGCAAAAAAGACAAACGTCCAGCTTTTGCTGCCACAGCAAAGGTGCCAGCGGGGAGAAGTCATGCTGGTCCTCACTCCCTCCTGGAACCCCTTCAAATGCCCCAGACAATTTGGCCCTCTCTGCTTTCCTGTGCACTCTATCCTCAAAAGCACCTTTTTTTCACTCTCGGCAGCCTCCGCAGCAAAAAAGACAAACGTCCAGCTTTTGCTGCCACAGCAAAGGTGCCAGCGGGGAAAACTCATGCTGGTCCTCCCTGCCTCCTGGAACCCCTTCAAATGCCCCAGACAATTTGGCCCTCTCTGCTTTCCTGCGCACTCTATCCTCAAAAGCACCTTTTTTCTCTTTCGGCGCTGTCTGGAGCAAAAAATACAAACGTCCAGCTTTTGCTGCCACAGCAAAGGTGCCAGCGGGGAAAAGTCATGCTGGTCCTCACTGCCTCCTGGAACCCCTTCAAATGCCCCAGACAATTTGGCCCTCTCTGCTTTCCTGTGCACTCTATCCTCAAAAGCACCTTTTTTTCACTCTCGGCAGCCTCCCCAGCAAAAAAGACAAACGTCCAGCTTTTGCTGCCACAGCAAAGGTGCCAGCGGGGAAAACTCATGCTGGTCCTCACTGCCTCCTGGAACCCCTTCAAATGCCCCAGACAATTTGGCCCTCTCTGCTTTCCTGCGCACTCTATCCTCAAAAGCACCTTTTTTTCACTCTCGGCAGCCTCCGCAGCAAAAAAGACAAACGTCCAGCTTTTGCTGCCACAGCAAAGGTGCCAGCGGGGAGAAGTCATGCTGGTCCTCACTGCCTCCTGGAACCCCTTCAAATGCCCCAGACAATTTGGCCCACTCTGCTTTCCTGTGCACTCTATCCTCAAAAGCACCTTTTTTTCACTCTCGTCAGCCTCCGCAGCAAAAAAGACAAACGTCCAGCTTTTGCTGCCACAGCAAAGGTGCCAGCGGGGAAAACTCATGCTGGTCCTCCCTGCCTCCTGGAACCCCTTCAAATGCCCCAGACAATTTGGCCCTCTCTGTTTTCTTGCGCACTCTATCCTCAAAAGCACCTTTTTTCACTCTCGGCAGCGTCCGCAGTTCAAAAAAGACAAACGTCCAGCTTTTGCTGCCACAGCAAAGGTGCCAGCGGGGAGAAGTCATGCTGGTCCTCACTACCTCCTGGAACCCCTTCAAATGCCCCAGACAATTTGGCCCTCTCTGCTTTCCTGTGCACTCTATCCTCAAAAGCACCTTTTTTTCACTCTCGGCAGCCTCCGCAGCAAAAAAGACAAACGTCCAGCTTTTGCTGCCACAGCAAAGGTGCCAGCGGGGAAAACTCATGCTGGTCCTCACTGCCTCCTGGAACCCCTTCAAATGCCCCAGACAATTTGGCCCTCTCTGCTTTCCTGCGCACTCTATCCTCAAAAGCACCTTTTTTCTCTCTCGGCGCTGTCTGGAGCAAAAAAGACAAACGTCCAGCTTTTGCTGCCACAGCAAAGGTGCCACCGGGGAAAACTCATGCTGGTCCTCACTGCCTCCTGGAACCCCTTCAAATGCCCCAGACAATTTGGCCCTCTCTGCTTTCCTGCGCACTCTATCCTCAAAAGCACCTTTTTTCACTCTCGGCATCCTCCGCAGCAAAAAGACAAAAGTCCAGCTTTTGCTGCCACAGCAAAGGTGCCAGCGGGGAAAGTGATGCTGGTCCTCACTGCCTCCTGGAACCCCTTCAAATGCCCCAGACAATTTGGCCCTCTCTGCTTTCCTGTGCACTCTATCCTCAAAAGCACCTTTTTTTCACTCTCGGCAGCCTCCCCAGCAAAAAAGACAAACGTCCAGCTTTTGCTGCCACAGCAAAGGTGCCAGCGGGGAAAACTCATGCTGGTCCTCACTGCCTCCTGGAACCCCTTCAAATGCCCCAGACAATTTGGCCCTCTCTGCTTTCCTGCGCACTCTATCCTCAAAAGCACCTTTTTTCACTCTCGGCATCCTCCGCAGCAAAAAAGACAAAAGTCCAGCTTTTGCTGCCACAGCAAAGGTGCCAGCGGGGAAAGTGATGCTGGTCCTCACTGCCTCCTTGAACCCCTTCAAATGCCCCAGACCATTTGGCCCTCTCTGCTTTCCTGCGCACTCTATCCTCAAAAGCACCTTTTTTTCACTCTCGGCAGCCTCCGCAGCAAAAAAGACAAACGTCCAGCTTTTGCTGCCACAGCAAAGGTGCCAGCGGGAAGAAGTCATGCTGGTCCTCACTGCCTCCTGGAACCCCTTCAAATGCCCCAGACAATTTGGCCCACTCTGCTTTCCTGTGCACTCTATCCTCAAAAGCACCTTTTTTTCACTCTCGTCAGCCTCCGCAGCAAAAAAGACAAACGTCCAGCTTTTGCTGCCACAGCAAAGGTGCCAGCGGGGAAAACTCATGCTGGTCCTCCCTGCCTCCTGGAACCCCTTCAAGTGCCCCAGACAATTTGGCCCTCTCTGCTTTCCTGCGCACTCTATCCTCAAAAGCACCTTTTTTCTCTCTCGGCGCTGTCTGGAGCAAAAAAGACAAACGTCCAGCTTTTGCTGCCACAGCAAAGGTGCCAGCGGGGAGAAGTCATGCTGGTCCTCACTCCCTCCTGGAACCCCTTCAAATGCCCCAGACAATTTGGCCCTCTCTGCTTTCCTGTGCACTCTATCCTCAAAAGCACCTTTTTTTCACTCTCGGCAGCCTCCGCAGCAAAAAAGACAAACGTCCAGCTTTTGCTGCCACAGCAAAGGTGCCAGCGGGGAAAACTCATGCTGGTCCTCCCTGCCTCCTGGAACCCCTTCAAATGCCCCAGACAATTTGGCCCTCTCTGCTTTCCTGCGCACTCTATCCTCAAAAGCACCTTTTTTCTCTTTCGGCGCTGTCTGGAGCAAAAAATACAAACGTCCAGCTTTTGCTGCCACAGCAAAGGTGCCAGCGGGGAAAAGTCATGCTGGTCCTCACTGCCTCCTGGAACCCCTTCAAATGCCCCAGACAATTTGGCCCTCTCTGCTTTCCTGTGCACTCTATCCTCAAAAGCACCTTTTTTTCACTCTCGGCAGCCTCCCCAGCAAAAAAGACAAACGTCCAGCTTTTGCTGCCACAGCAAAGGTGCCAGCGGGGAAAACTCATGCTGGTCCTCACTGCCTCCTGGAACCCCTTCAAATGCCCCAGACAATTTGGCCCTCTCTGCTTTCCTGCGCACTCTATCCTCAAAAGCACCTTTTTTTCACTCTCGGCAGCCTCCGCAGCAAAAAAGACAAACGTCCAGCTTTTGCTGCCACAGCAAAGGTGCCAGCGGGGAGAAGTCATGCTGGTCCTCACTGCCTCCTGGAACCCCTTCAAATGCCCCAGACAATTTGGCCCACTCTGCTTTCCTGTGCACTCTATCCTCAAAAGCACCTTTTTTTCACTCTCGTCAGCCTCCGCAGCAAAAAAGACAAACGTCCAGCTTTTGCTGCCACAGCAAAGGTGCCAGCGGGGAAAACTCATGCTGGTCCTCCCTGCCTCCTGGAACCCCTTCAAATGCCCCAGACAATTTGGCCCTCTCTGTTTTCTTGCGCACTCTATCCTCAAAAGCACCTTTTTTCACTCTCGGCAGCGTCCGCAGTTCAAAAAAGACAAACGTCCAGCTTTTGCTGCCACAGCAAAGGTGCCAGCGGGGAGAAGTCATGCTGGTCCTCACTACCTCCTGGAACCCCTTCAAATGCCCCAGACAATTTGGCCCTCTCTGCTTTCCTGTGCACTCTATCCTCAAAAGCACCTTTTTTTCACTCTCGGCAGCCTCCGCAGCAAAAAAGACAAACGTCCAGCTTTTGCTGCCACAGCAAAGGTGCCAGCGGGGAAAACTCATGCTGGTCCTCACTGCCTCCTGGAACCCCTTCAAATGCCCCAGACAATTTGGCCCTCTCTGCTTTCCTGCGCACTCTATCCTCAAAAGCACCTTTTTTCTCTCTCGGCGCTGTCTGGAGCAAAAAAGACAAACGTCCAGCTTTTGCTGCCACAGCAAAGGTGCCACCGGGGAAAACTCATGCTGGTCCTCACTGCCTCCTGGAACCCCTTCAAATGCCCCAGACAATTTGGCCCTCTCTGCTTTCCTGCGCACTCTATCCTCAAAAGCACCTTTTTTCACTCTCGGCATCCTCCGCAGCAAAAAGACAAAAGTCCAGCTTTTGCTGCCACAGCAAAGGTGCCAGCGGGGAAAGTGATGCTGGTCCTCACTGCCTCCTGGAACCCCTTCAAATGCCCCAGACAATTTGGCCCTCTCTGCTTTCCTGCGCACTCTATCCTCAAAAGCAACTTTTTTCACTCTCGGCAGCCTCCGCAGCAAAAAAGACAAACGTCCAGCTTTTGCTGCCACAGCAAAGGTGCCAGCGGGGAAAAGTCATGCTGGTCCTCACTGCCTCCTGGAAGCCTTTCAAATGCCCCACACAATTTGGCCCTCTCTGCTTTCCTGCGCACTCTAACCTCAAAAGCACCTTTTTTTCACTCTCGGCAGCCTCCGCAGCAAAAAAGAAAAACGTCCAGCTTTTGCTGCCACAGCAAAGGTGCCAGCTCGGAAAAGTCATGCTGGTCCTCACTACCTCCTGGAACCCCTTCAAATGTCCCAGACAATTTGGCCCTCTCTGCTTTCCTGTGCACTCTATCCTCAAAAGCACCTTTTTTCACTCTCGGCAGCCTCCGCAGCAAAAAAGACAAACGTCCAGCTTTTGCTGCCACAGCAAAGGTGTCAGCGGGGAAAAATCATGCTGGTCCTCACTGCCTCCTGGAACCCCTTCAAATGCCCCAGACAATTTGGCCCTCTCTGCTTTCCTGCGCACTCTATCCTCAAAAGCACCTTTTTTCACTCTTGGCAGCGTCCGCAGTAAAAAAGACAAACGTCCAGCTTTTGCTGCCACAGCAAATGTGCCAGCGTGGAAAAGTCATGCTGGTCCTCACTGCCTCCTGGAACCCCTTCAAATGCCCCAGACAATTTGGCCCTCTCTGCTTTCCTGTGCACTCTAACCTCAAAAGCACCTTTTTTTCACTCTCGGCAGCCTCCGCAGCAAAAAAGACAAACGTCCAGCTTTTGCTGCCACAGCAAAGGTGCCAGCGGGGAAAAGTGATGCTGGTCCTCCCTGCCTCCTGGAACCCCTTCAAATGCCCCAGACAATTGGGCCCTCTCTGCTTTCCAGCGCACTCTATCCTCAAAAGCACCTTTTTTCACTCTCGGCAGCCTCCCCATCAAAAAAGACAAACGTCCACCTTTTGCTGCCACAGCAAAGGTGCCACCGGGGAAAAGTCATGCTGGTCCTCACTGCCTCCTGGAACCCCTTCAAATGCCCCAGACAATTTGGCCCTCTCTGCTTTCCTGTGCACTCTATCCTCAAAAGCACCTTTTTTCACTCTCGGCAGCCTCCCCAGCAAGAAAGACAAACGTCCAGCTTTTGCTGCCACAGCAAAGGTGCAGTGGGGAAAAGCATGCTGGTCCTCACTGCCTCCTGGAACCCCTTCAAATGCCCCAGACAATTTGGCCCTCTGTGCTTTCCTGCGCAGTCTATGCTCAAAAGCACCTTTTTTCACTCTCGGCAGCCTCCCCAGCAAAAAAGACAAACGTCCAGCTTTTGCTGCCACAGCAAAGGTGACAGCGGGGAAAAGTCATGCTGGTCGTCACTGCCTCCTGGAACCCCTTCAAATGCCCCAGACAATTTGGCCCTCTCTTCTTTCCTGCGCACTCTATCCTCAAAAGCACCTTTTTTCACTCTCGGCAGCCTCCGCAGCAAAAAAGACAAACGTCCAGCTTTTGCTGCCACAGCAAAGGTGCCAGCGGGGAAAAGTGATGCCGGTCCTCACTGCCTCCTGGAACCCCTTCAAATGCCCCAGACAATTTGGCCCTCTCTGCTTTCCTGCGCACTCTATCCTCAAAAGCACCTTTTTTCACTCTCGGCAGCCTCCGCAGCAAAAAAGAGAAACTTCCAGCTTTTGCTGCCACAGCAAAGGTGCCAGCGGGGAAAAGTGATGCTGGTCCTCACTGCCTCCTGGAACCCTTTCAAATGCCCCACACAATTTGGCCCTTTCTGCTTTCCTGCGCACTCTAACCTCAAAAGCACCTTTTTTTCACTCTCGGCAGCCTCCGCAGCAAAAAAGACAAACGTCCAGCTTTTGCTGCAACAGCAAAGGTGCCAGCTCGGAAAAGTCATGCTGGTCCTCACTACCTCCTGGAACCCCTTCAAATGTCCCAGACAATTTGGCCCTCTCTGCTTTCCTGTGCACTCTATCCTCAAAAGCACCTTTTTTCACTCTCGGCAGCCTCCGCAGCAAAAAAGACAAACGTCCAGCTTTTGCTGCCACAGCAAAGGTGTCAGCGGGGAAAAATCATGCTGGTCCTCACTGCCTCCTGGAACCCCTTCAAATGCCCCAGACAATTTGGCCCTCTCTGCTTTCCTGCGCACTCTATCCTCAAAAGCACCTTTTTTCACTCTTGGCAGCGTCCGCAGTAAAAAAGACAAACGTCCAGCTTTTGCTGCCACAGCAAATGTGCCAGCGTGGAAAAGTCATGCTGGTCCTCACTGCCTCCTGGAACCCCTTCAAATGCCCCAGACAATTTGGCCCTCTCTGCTTTCCTGTGCACTCTAACCTGAAAAGCACCTTTTTTTCACTCTCGGCAGCCTCCGCAGCAAAAAAGACAAACGTCCAGCTTTTGCTGCCACAGCAAAGGTGCCAGCGGGGAAAAGTCATGCTGGTCCTCAATGCCTCCAAGAACCCCTTCAAATGCCCCAGACAATTGGGCCCTCTCTGCTTTCCAGCGCACTCTATCCTCAAAAGCACCTTTTTTCACTCTCGGCAGCCTCCCCAGCAAAAAAGACAAACGTCCACCTTTTGCTGCCACAGCAAAGGTGCCACCGGGGAAAAGTCATGCTGGTCCTCACTGCCTCCTGGAACCCCTTCAAATGCCCCAGACAATTTGGCCCTCTCTGCTTTCCTGCGCACTCTATCCTCAAAAGCACCTTTTTTCACTCTTGGCAGCGTCCGCAGTAAAAAAGACAAACGTCCAGCTTTTGCTGCCACAGCAAAGGTGCCAGCGGGGAAAACTCATGCTGGTCCTCACTGCCTCCTGGAACCCCTTCAAATGCCCCAGACAATTTGGCCCTCTCTGCTTTCCTGTGCACTCTAACCTCAAAAGCACCTTTTTTTCACTCTCGGCAGCCTCCGCAGCAAAAAAGACAAACGTCCAGCTTTTGCTGCCACAGCAAAGGTGCCAGCGGGGAAAAGTGATGCTGGTCCTCACTGCCTCCTGGAACCCCTTCAAATGCCCCAGACAATTTGGCCCTCTCTGCTTTCCTGTGCACTCTATCCTCAAAAGCACCTTTTTTCACTCTCGGCAACCTCCCCAGCAAGAAAGACAAACGTCCAGCTTTTGCTGCCACAGCAAAGGTGCAGTGGGGAAAAGCATGCTGGTCGTCACTGCCTCCTGGAACCCCTTCAAATGCCCCAGACAATTTGGCCCTCTCTGTTTTCCTGCGCACTCTATCCTTAAAAGCACCTTTTTTCACTCTCGGCAGCCTCCCCAGCAAAAAAGACAAACTTCCAGCTTTTGCTGCCACAGCAAAGGTGACAGCGGGGAAAAGTCATGCTGGTCGTCACTGCCTCCTGGAACCCCTTCAAATGCCCCAGACAATTTGGCCCTCTCTTCTTTCCTGCGCACTCTATCCTCAAAAGCACCTTTTTTCACTCTCGGCAGCCTCCGCAGCAAAAAAGACAAACGTCCAGCTTTTGCTGCCACAGCAAAGGTGCCAGCGGGGAAAAGTGATGCCGGTCCTCACTGCCTCCTGGAACCCCTTCAAATGCCCCAGACAATTTGGCCCTCTCTGCTTTCCTGCGCACTCTATCCTCAAAAGCACCTTTTTTCACTCTCGGCAGCCTCCGCAGCAAAAAAGAGAAACTTCCAGCTTTTGCTGCCACAGCAAAGGTGCCAGCGGGGAAAAGTGATGCTGGTCCTCACTGCCTCCTGGAACCCGTTCAAATGCCCCACACAATTGGGCCCTTTCTGCTTTCCTGCGCACTCTAACCTCAAAAGCACCTTTTTTTCACTCTCGGCAGCCTCCGCAGCAAAAAAGACAAACGTCCAGCTTTTGCTGCAACAGCAAAGGTGCCAGCTCGGAAAAGTCATGCTGGTCCTCACTACCTCCTGGAACCCCTTCAAATGTCCCAGACAATTTGGCCCTCTCTGCTTTCCTGTGCACTCTATCCTCAAAAGCACCTTTTTTCACTCTCGGCAGCCTCCGCAGCAAAAAAGACAAACGTCCAGCTTTTGCTGCCACAGCAAAGGTGTCAGCGGGGAAAAATCATGCTGGTCCTCACTGCCTCCTGGAACCCCTTCAAATGCCCCAGACAATTTGGCCCTCTCTGCTTTCCTGCGCACTCTATCCTCAAAAGCACCTTTTTTCACTCTTGGCAGCGTCCGCAGTAAAAAAGACAAACGTCCAGCTTTTGCTGCCACAGCAAAGGTGCCAGCGGGGAAAAGTGATGCCGGTCCTCACTGCCTCCTGGAACCCCTTCAAATGCCCCAGACAATTTGGCCCTCTCTGCTTTCCTGCGCACTCTATCCTCAAAAGCACCTTTTTTCACTCTCGGCAGCCTCCGCAGCAAAAAAGAGAAACTTCCAGCTTTTGCTGCCACAGCAAAGGTGCCAGCGGGGAAAAGTGATGCTGGTCCTCACTGCCTCCTGGAACCCTTTCAAATGCCCCACACAATTTGGCCCTTTCTGCTTTCCTGCGCACTCTAACCTCAAAAGCACCTTTTTTTCACTCTCGGCAGCCTCCGCAGCAAAAAAGACAAACGTCCAGCTTTTGCTGCAACAGCAAAGGTGCCAGCTCGGAAAAGTCATGCTGGTCCTCACTACCTCCTGGAACCCCTTCAAATGTCCCAGACAATTTGGCCCTCTCTGCTTTCCTGTGCACTCTATCCTCAAAAGCACCTTTTTTCACTCTCGGCAGCCTCCGCAGCAAAAAAGACAAACGTCCAGCTTTTGCTGCCACAGCAAAGGTGTCAGCGGGGAAAAATCATGCTGGTCCTCACTGCCTCCTGGAACCCCTTCAAATGCCCCAGACAATTTGGCCCTCTCTGCTTTCCTGCGCACTCTATCCTCAAAAGCACCTTTTTTCACTCTTGGCAGCGTCCGCAGTAAAAAAGACAAACGTCCAGCTTTTGCTGCCACAGCAAATGTGCCAGCGTGGAAAAGTCATGCTGGTCCTCACTGCCTCCTGGAACCCCTTCAAATGCCCCAGACAATTTGGCCCTCTCTGCTTTCCTGTGCACTCTAACCTGAAAAGCACCTTTTTTTCACTCTCGGCAGCCTCCGCAGCAAAAAAGACAAACGTCCAGCTTTTGCTGCCACAGCAAAGGTGCCAGCGGGGAAAAGTCATGCTGGTCCTCAATGCCTCCAAGAACCCCTTCAAATGCCCCAGACAATTGGGCCCTCTCTGCTTTCCAGCGCACTCTATCCTCAAAAGCACCTTTTTTCACTCTCGGCAGCCTCCCCAGCAAAAAAGACAAACGTCCACCTTTTGCTGCCACAGCAAAGGTGCCACCGGGGAAAAGTCATGCTGGTCCTCACTGCCTCCTGGAACCCCTTCAAATGCCCCAGACAATTTGGCCCTCTCTGCTTTCCTGCGCACTCTATCCTCAAAAGCACCTTTTTTCACTCTTGGCAGCGTCCGCAGTAAAAAAGACAAACGTCCAGCTTTTGCTGCCACAGCAAAGGTGCCAGCGGGGAAAACTCATGCTGGTCCTCACTGCCTCCTGGAACCCCTTCAAATGCCCCAGACAATTTGGCCCTCTCTGCTTTCCTGTGCACTCTAACCTCAAAAGCACCTTTTTTTCACTCTCGGCAGCCTCCGCAGCAAAAAAGACAAACGTCCAGCTTTTGCTGCCACAGCAAAGGTGCCAGCGGGGAAAAGTGATGCTGGTCCTCACTGCCTCCTGGAACCCCTTCAAATGCCCCAGACAATTTGGCCCTCTCTGCTTTCCTGTGCACTCTATCCTCAAAAGCACCTTTTTTCACTCTCGGCAACCTCCCCAGCAAGAAAGACAAACGTCCAGCTTTTGCTGCCACAGCAAAGGTGCAGTGGGGAAAAGCATGCTGGTCGTCACTGCCTCCTGGAACCCCTTCAAATGCCCCAGACAATTTGGCCCTCTCTGTTTTCCTGCGCACTCTATCCTTAAAAGCACCTTTTTTCACTCTCGGCAGCCTCCCCAGCAAAAAAGACAAACTTCCAGCTTTTGCTGCCACAGCAAAGGTGACAGCGGGGAAAAGTCATGCTGGTCGTCACTGCCTCCTGGAACCCCTTCAAATGCCCCAGACAATTTGGCCCTCTCTTCTTTCCTGCGCACTCTATCCTCAAAAGCACCTTTTTTCACTCTCGGCAGCCTCCGCAGCAAAAAAGACAAACGTCCAGCTTTTGCTGCCACAGCAAAGGTGCCAGCGGGGAAAAGTGATGCCGGTCCTCACTGCCTCCTGGAACCCCTTCAAATGCCCCAGACAATTTGGCCCTCTCTGCTTTCCTGCGCACTCTATCCTCAAAAGCACCTTTTTTCACTCTCGGCAGCCTCCGCAGCAAAAAAGAGAAACTTCCAGCTTTTGCTGCCACAGCAAAGGTGCCAGCGGGGAAAAGTGATGCTGGTCCTCACTGCCTCCTGGAACCCGTTCAAATGCCCCACACAATTGGGCCCTTTCTGCTTTCCTGCGCACTCTAACCTCAAAAGCACCTTTTTTTCACTCTCGGCAGCCTCCGCAGCAAAAAAGACAAACGTCCAGCTTTTGCTGCAACAGCAAAGGTGCCAGCTCGGAAAAGTCATGCTGGTCCTCACTACCTCCTGGAACCCCTTCAAATGTCCCAGACAATTTGGCCCTCTCTGCTTTCCTGTGCACTCTATCCTCAAAAGCACCTTTTTTCACTCTCGGCAGCCTCCGCAGCAAAAAAGACAAACGTCCAGCTTTTGCTGCCACAGCAAAGGTGTCAGCGGGGAAAAATCATGCTGGTCCTCACTGCCTCCTGGAACCCCTTCAAATGCCCCAGACAATTTGGCCCTCTCTGCTTTCCTGCGCACTCTATCCTCAAAAGCACCTTTTTTCACTCTTGGCAGCGTCCGCAGTAAAAAAGACAAACGTCCAGCTTTTGCTGCCACAGCAAATGTGCCAGCGTGGAAAAGTCATGCTGGTCCTCACTGCCTCCTGGAACCCCTTCAAATGCCCCAGACAATTTGGCCCTCTCTGCTTTCCTGTGCACTCTAACCTCAAAAGCACCTTTTTTTCACTCTCGGCAGCCTCCGCAGCAAAAAAGACAAACGTCCAGCTTTTGCTGCCACAGCAAAGGTGCCAGCGGGGAAAAGTCATGCTGGTCCTCAATGCCTCCAAGAACCCCTTCAAATGCCCCAGACAATTGGGCCCTCTCTGCTTTCCAGCGCACTCTATCCTCAAAAGCACCTTTTTTCACTCTCGGCAGCCTCCGCAGCAAAAAAGACAAACGTCCAGCTTTTGCTGCCACAGCAAAGGTGCCACCGGGGAAAAGTCATGCTGGTCCTCACTGCCTCCTGGAACCCCTTCAAATGCCCCAGACAATTTGGCCCTCTCTGCTTTCCTGTGCACTCTATCCTCAAAAGCACCTTTTTTCACTCTCGGCAGCCTCCCCAGCAAAAAAGACAAACGTCCAGCTTTTGCTGCCACAGCAAAGGTGCAGTGGGGAAAAGCATGCTGGTCGTCACTGCCTCCTGGAACCCCTTCAAATGCCCCAGACAATTTGGCCCTCTCTGTTTTCCTGCGCACTCTATCCTCAAAAGCACCTTTTTTCACTCTCGGCAGCCTCCCCAGCAAAAAAGACAAACTTCCAGCTTTTGCTGCCACAGCAAAGGTGACAGCGGGGAAAAGTCATGCTGGTCGTCACTGCCTCCTGGAACCCCTTCAAATGCCCCAGACAATTTGGCCCTCTCTTCTTTCCTGCGCACTCTATCCTCAAAAGCACCTTTTTTCACTCTCGGCAGCCTCCCCAGCAAAAAAGACAAACGTCCAGCTTTTGCTGCCACAGCAAAGGTGCCAGCGGGGAAAACTCATGCTGGTCCTCACTGCCTCCTGGAACCCCTTCAAATGCCCCAGACAATTTGGCCCTCTCTGCTTTCCTGCTCACTCTATCCTCAAAAGCACCTTTTTTCACTCTTGGCAGCGTCCGCAGTAAAAAAGACAAACGTCCAGCTTTTGCTGCCACAGCAAAGGTGCCAGCGGGGAAAAGTCATGCTGGTCCTCACTGCCTCCTGGAACCCCTTCAAATGCCCCAGACAATTTGGCCCTCTCTGCTTTCCTGTGCACTCTATCCTCAAAAGCACCTTTTTTCACTCTCGGCAGCCTCCGCAGCAAAAAAGACAAACGTCCAGCTTTTGCTGCCACAGCAAAGGTGTCAGCGGGGAAAAATCATGCTGGTCCTCACTGCCTCCTGGAACCCCTTCAAATGCCCCAGACAATTTGGCCCTCTCTGCTTTCCTGCGCACTCTATCCTCAAAAGCACCTTTTTTCACTCTTGGCAGCGTCCGCAGTAAAAAAGACAAACGTCCAGCTTTTGCTGCCACAGCAAATGTGCCAGCGTGGAAAAGTCATGCTGGTCCTCACTGCCTCCTGGAACCCCTTCAAATGCCCCAGACAATTTGGCCCTCTCTGCTTTCCTGTGCACTCTAACCTCAAAAGCACCTTTTTTTCACTCTCGGCAGCCTCCGCAGCAAAAAAGACAAACGTCCAGCTTTTGCTGCCACAGCAAAGGTGCCAGCGGGGAAAAGTCATGCTGGTCCTCAATGCCTCCAAGAACCCCTTCAAATGCCCCAGACAATTGGGCCCTCTCTGCTTTCCAGCGCACTCTATCCTCAAAAGCACCTTTTTTCACTCTCGGCAGCCTCCGCAGCAAAAAAGACAAACGTCCAGCTTTTGCTGCCACAGCAAAGGTGCCAGCGGGGAAAAGTCATGCTGGTCCTCACTGCCTCCTGGAACCCCTTCAAATGCCCCAGACAATTTGGCCCTCTCTGCTTTCCTGTGCACTCTATCCTCAAAAGCACCTTTTTTCACTCTCGGCAGCCTCCCCAGCAAAAAAGACAAACGTCCAGCTTTTGCTGCCACAGCAAAGGTGCAGTGGGGAAAAGCATGCTGGTCGTCACTGCCTCCTGGAACCCCTTCAAATGCCCCAGACAATTTGGCCCTCTCTGTTTTCCTGCGCACTCTATCCTCAAAAGCACCTTTTTTCACTCTCGGCAGCCTCCCCAGCAAAAAAGACAAACTTCCAGCTTTTGCTGCCACAGCAAAGGTGACAGCGGGGAAAAGTCATGCTGGTCGTCACTGCCTCCTGGAACCCCTTCAAATGCCCCAGACAATTTGGCCCTCTCTTCTTTCCTGCGCACTCTATCCTCAAAAGCACCTTTTTTCACTCTCGGCAGCCTCCCCAGCAAAAAAGACAAACGTCCAGCTTTTGCTGCCACAGCAAAGGTGCCAGCGGGGAAAAGTCATGCTGGTCCTCACTGCCTCCTGGAACCCCTTCAAATGCCCCAGACAATTTGGCCCTCTCTGCTTTCCTGCTCACTCTATCCTCAAAAGCACCTTTTTTCACTCTTGGCAGCGTCCGCAGTAAAAAAGACAAACGTCCAGCTTTTGCTGCCACAGCAAAGGTGCCAGCGGGGAAAAGTCATGCTGGTCCTCACTGCCTCCTGGAACCCCTTCAAATGCCCCAGACAATTTGGCCCTCTCTGCTTTCCTGCGCACTCTATCCTCAAAAGCACCTTTTTCACTCTCGGCAGCCTCCCCAGCAAAAAAGACAAACGTCCAGCTTTTGCTGCCACAGCAAAGGTGCCAGCGGGGAAAAGTCATGCTGGTCCTCACTGCCTCCTGGAACGCCTTCAAATGCCCCAGACAATTTGGCCCTTTCTGCTTCCCTGCGCATTCTATCCTTAAAAGCACCTTTTTTCACTCTCGGCATCCTCCGCAGCAAAAAAGACAAACGTCCAGCTTTTGCTGCCACAGCAAAGGTGACAGCGGGGAAAAGTCATGCTGGTTCTCACTGCCTCCTGGAACCCCTTCAAATGCCCCAGACAATTTGGCCCTCTCTGCTTTCCTGCGCACTCTATCCTCAAAAGCACCTTTTTTCACTCTCGGCAGCGTCCGCAGTTCAAAAAAGACAAACATCCAGCTTTTGCTGCCACAGCAAAGGTGCCAGCGGGGAGAAGTCATGCTGGTCCTCACTCCCTCCTGGAACCCCTTCAAATGCCCCAGACAATTTGGCCCTTTCTGCTTTCCTGTGCACTCTAACCTCAAAAGCACCTTTTTTTCACTCTCGGCAGCCTCCGCAGCAAAAAAGAAAAAAGTCCAGCTTTTGCTGCCACAGCAAAGGTGCCAGCAAGGAAAACTCATGCTGGTCCTCCCTACCTCCTGGAACCCCTTCAAATGCCCCAGACAATTTGGCCCTCTCTGCTTTCCAGCGCACTCTATCCTCAAAAGCACCTTTTTTCTCTTTCGGCGCTGTCTGGAGCAAAAAAGACAAACGTCCAGCTTTTGCTGCCACAGCAAAGGTGCCAGCGGGGAAAAGTGATGCTGGTCCTCCCTGCCTCCTGGAACCCCTTCAAATGCCCCAGACAATTGGGCCCTCTCTGCTTTCCTGCGCACTCTATCCTCAAAAGCACCTTTTTTCACTCTTGGCAGCCTCAGCAGCAAAAAAGAAAAACGTCCAGCTTTTGCTGCCACAGCAAAGGTGCCAGCGGGGAAAAGTCATGCTGGTCCTCACTGCCTCCTGGAACCCCTTCAAATGCCCCAGACAATTTGGCCCTCTCTGCTTTCCTGCGCACTCTATCCTCAAAAGCACCTTTTTTCACTCTCGGCAGCCTCCCCAGCAAAAAAGACAAACGTCCAGCTTTTGCTGCCGCAGCAAAGGTGCCAGCGGGGAAAGTGATGCTGGTCCTCACTGCCTCCTGGAACCCCTTCAAATGCCCCAGACAATTTGGCCCTCTCTGCTTTCCTGCGCACTCTATCCTCAAAAGCACCTTTTTTCACTCTCGGCAGCCTCCGCAGCAAAAAAGAGAAACTTCCAGCTTTTGCTGCCACAGCAAAGGTGCCAGCGGGGAAAAGTGATGCTGGTCCTCACTGCCTCCTGGAACCCTTTCAAATGCCCCACACAATTTGGCCCTTTCTGCTTTCCTGCGCACTCTAACCTCAAAAGCACCTTTTTTTCACTCTCGGCAGCCTCCGCAGCAAAAAAGACAAACGTCCAGCTTTTGCTGCCACAGCAAATGTGCCAGCGGGGAAAAGTCATGCTGGTCCTCACTGCCTCCTGGAACCCCTTCAAATGCCCCAGACAATTTGGCCCTCTCTGCTTTCCTGCGCACTCTATCCTCAAAAGCACCTTTTTTCACTCTCGGCAGCCTCCACAGCAAAAAAGACAAACTTCCAGCTTTTCCTGCCACAGCAAAGGTGCCAGCGGGGAAAAGTGATGCTGGTCCTCACTGCCTCCTGGAACCCCTTCAAATGCCTTAGACAATTTGGCCCTTTCTGCTTTCTTGTGCACTCTAACCTCAAAAGCACCTTTTTTTCACTCTCGGCAGCCTCCCCAGCAAAAAAGACAAACGTCCAGCTTTTGCTGCCACAGCAAAGGTGCCAGCGGGGAAAAGTGATGCTGGTCCTCCCTGCCTCCTGGAACCCCTTCAAATGCCCCAGACAATTGGGCCCTCTCTGCTTTCCTGCGCACTCTATCCTCAAAAGCACCTTTTTTCACTCTTGGCAGCCTCAGCAGCAAAAAAGACAAACGTCCAGCTTTTGCTGCCACAGCAAAGGTGCCAGCGGGGAAAAGTCATGCTGGTCCTCACTGCCTCCTGGAACCCCTTCAAATGCCCCAGACAATTTGGCCCTCTCTGCTTTCCTGCGCACTCTATCCTCAAAAGCACCTTTTTTCACTCTCGGCAGCCTCCCCAGCAAAAAAGACAAACGTCCAGCTTTTGCTGCAACAGCAAAGGTGCCAGCGGGGAAAGTGATGCTGGTCCTCACTGCCTCCTGGAACCCCTTCAAATGCCCCAGACAATTTGGCCCTCTCTGCTTTCCTGCGCAATCCATCCTCAAAAGCACCTTTTTTCACTCTCGGCAGCCTCCCCAGCAAAAAAGAGAAACTTCCAGCTTTTGCTGCCACAGCAAAGGTGCCAGCGGGGAAAAGTGATGCTGGTCCTCACTGCCTCCTGGAACCCTTTCAAATGCCCCAGACAATTTGGCCCTCTCTGCTTTCCTGCGCACTCTATCCTCAAAAGCACCTTTTTTCACTCTCGGCAGCCTTCGCAGCAAAAAAGACAAACTTCCAGCTTTTGCTGCCACAGCAAAGGTGCCAGCGGGGAAAAGTCATGCTGGTCCTCACTGCCTCCTGGAACCCCTTCAAATGCCTTAGACAATTTGGCCCTTTCTGCTTTCCTGTTCACTCTAACCTCAAAAGCACCTTTTTTTCACTCTCGGCAGCCTCCCCAGCAAAAAAGACAAACGTCCAGCTTTTGCTGCCACAGCAAAGGTGCCAGCGGGGAAAAGTGATGCTGGTCCTCCCTGCCTCCTGGAACCCCTTCAAATGCCCCAGACAATTGGGCCCTCTCTGCTTTCCTGCGCACTCTATCCTCAAAAGCACCTTTTTTCACTCTTGGCAGCCTCCGCAGCAAAAAAGACAAACGTCCAGCTTTTGCTGCCACAGCAAAGGTGCCAGCGGGGAAAAGTCATGCTGGTCCTCACTGCCTCCTGGAACCCCTTCAAATGCCCCAGACAATTTGGCCCTCTCTGCTTTCCTGCGCACTCTATGCTCAAAAGCACCTTTTTTCACTCTCGAATGCCTCCCCAGCAAAAAAGACAAACGTCCAGCTTTTGCTGCCACAGCAAAGTTGCCAGTGGGGAAAAGCATGCTGGTCGTCACTGCCTCCTGGAACCCCTTCAAATGCCCCAGACAATTTGGCCCTCTCTGCTTTCCTGCGCACTCTATCCTCAAAAGCACCTTTTTTCTCTTTCGGCGCTGTCTGGAGCAAAAAAGACAAACGTCCAGCTTTTGCTGCCACAGCAAAGGTGCCAGCGGGGAAAAGTCATGCTGGTCCTCACTGCCTCCTGGAACCCCTTCAAATGCCCCAGACAATTTGGCCCTCTCTGCTTTCCTGCGCACTCTATCCTCAAAAGCACCTTTTTTCACTCTTGGCAGCCTCAGCAGCAAAAAAGACAAACGTCCAGCTTTTGCTGCCACAGCAAAGGTGCCAGCGCAGAAAAGTCATGCTGGTCCTCACTGCCTCCTGGAACCCCTTCAAATGCCCCAGACAATTTGGCCCTCTCTGCTTTCCTGCGCACTCTATCCTCAAAAGCACCTTTTTTCACTCTCGGCAGCCTCCACAGCAAAAAAGACAAACTTCCAGCTTTTCCTGCCACAGCAAAGGTGCCAGCGGGGAAAAGTGATGCTGGTCCTCACTGCCTCCTGGAACCCCTTCAAATGCCTTAGACAATTTGGCCCTTTCTGCTTTCTTGTGCACTCTAACCTCAAAAGCACCTTTTTTTCACTCTCGGCAGCCTCCCCAGCAAAAAAGACAAACGTCCAGCTTTTGCTGCCACAGCAAAGGTGCCAGCGGGGAAAAGTGATGCTGGTCCTCCCTGCCTCCTGGAACTCCTTCAAATGCCCCAGACAATTGGGCCCTCTCTGCTTTCCTGCGCACTCTATCCTCAAAAGCACCTTTTTTCACTCTTGGCAGCCTCAGCAGCAAAAAAGACAAACGTCCAGCTTTTGCTGCCACAGCAAAGGTGCCAGCGGGGAAAAGTGATGCTGGTCCTCACTGCCTCCTGGAACCCCTTCAAATGCCCCAGACAATTTGGCCCTCTCTGCTTTCCTGCGCACTCTATCCTCAAAAGCACCTTTTTTCACTCTCGGCAGCCTCCCCAGCAAAAAAGACAAACGTCCAGCTTTTGCTGCAACAGCAAAGGTGCCAGCGGGGAAAGTGATGCTGGTCCTCACTGCCTCCTGGAACCCCTTCAAATGCCCCAGACAATTTGGCCCTCTCTGCTTTCCTGCGCACTCCATCCTCAAAAGCACCTTTTTTCACTCTCGGCTGCCTCCCCAGCAAAAAAGAGAAACTTCCAGCTTTTGCTGCCACAGCAAAGGTGCCAGCGGGGAAAAGTGATGCTGGTCCTCACTGCCTCCTGGAACCCTTTCAAATGCCCCACACAATTTGGCCCTCTCTGCTTTCCTGCGCACTCTAACCTCAAAAGCACCTTTTTTTCACTCTCGGCAGCCTCCGCAGCAAAAAAGACAAACGTCCAGCTTTTGCTGCCACAGCAAATGTGCCAGCGGGGAAAAGTCATGCTGGTCCTCACTGCCTCCTGGAACCCCTTCAAATGCCCCAGACAATTTGGCCCTCTCTGCTTTCCTGCGCACTCTATCCTCAAAAGCACCTTTTTTCACTCTCGGCAGCCTTCGCAGCAAAAAAGACAAACTTCCAGCTTTTGCTGCCACAGCAAAGGTGCCAGCGGGGAAAAGTCATGCTGGTCCTCACTGCCTCCTGGAACCCCTTCAAATGCCCCAGACAATTTGGCCCTCTCTGCTTTCCTGCGCACTCTATCCTCAAAAGCACCTTTTTTCACTCTCGAATGCCTCCCCAGCAAAAAAGACAAACGTCCAGCTTTTGCTGCCACAGCAAAGTTGCCAGTGGGGAAAAGCATGCTGGTCGTCACTGCCTCCTGGAACCCCTTCAAATGCCCCAGACAATTTGGCCCTCTCTGCTTTCCTGCGCACTCTATCCTCAAAAGCACCTTTTTTCACTCTCGAATGCCTCCCCAGCAAAAAGGACAAACGTCCAGCTTTTGCTGCCACAGCAAAGGTGCCAGCGGGGAAAAGTGATGCTGGTCCTCACTGCCTCCTGGAACCCCTTCAAATGCCCCAGACAATTTGGCCCTCTCTGCTTTCCTGCGCACTCTATCCTCAAAAGCACCTTTTTTCACTCTCGGCAGCCTCCGCAGCAAAAAAGACAAACGTCCACTTTTTGCTGCCACAGCAAAGGTGCCAGCGGGGAAAAGTCATGCTGGTCCTCACTGCCTCCTGTAACCCCTTGAAATGCCCCAGACAATTTGGCCCTCTCTGCTTTCCTGCGCACTCTATCCTCAAAAGCACTTTTTTTCACTCTCGAATGCCTCCCCAGCAAAAAAGACAAACGTCCAGCTTTTGCTGCCACAGCAAAGGTGCCAGCAGGGAAAAGTCATGCTGGTCCTCACTGCCTCCTGGAACGCCTTCAAATGCCCCAGACAATTTGGCCCTTTCTGCTTTCCTGCGCACTCTATCCTCAAAAGCACCTTTTTTCACTCTTGGCAGCCTCAGCAGCAAAAAAGACAAACGTCCAGCTTTTGCTGCCACAGCAAAGGTGCCAGCGCAGAAAAGTCATGCTGGTCCTCACTGCCTCCTGGAACCCCTTCAAATGCCCCAGACAATTTGGCCCTCTCTGCTTTCCTGCGCACTCTATCCTCAAAAGCACCTTTTTTCACTCTCGGCAGCCTCCACAGCAAAAAAGACAAACTTCCAGCTTTTCCTGCCACAGCAAAGGTGCCAGCGGGGAAAAGTGATGCTGGTCCTCACTGCCTCCTGGAACCCCTTCAAATGCCTTAGACAATTTGGCCCTTTCTGCTTTCTTGTGCACTCTAACCTCAAAAGCACCTTTTTTTCACTCTCGGCAGCCTCCCCAGCAAAAAAGACAAACGTCCAGCTTTTGCTGCCACAGCAAAGGTGCCAGCGGGGAAAAGTGATGCTGGTCCTCCCTGCCTCCTGGAACCCCTTCAAATGCCCCAGACAATTGGGCCCTCTCTGCTTTCCTGCGCACTCTATCCTCAAAAGCACCTTTTTTCACTCTTGGCAGCCTCAGCAGCAAAAAAGACAAACGTCCAGCTTTTGCTGCCACAGCAAAGGTGCCAGCGGGGAAAAGTCATGCTGGTCCTCACTGCCTCCTGGAACCCCTTCAAATGCCCCAGACAATTTGGCCCTCTCTGCTTTCCTGCGCACTCTAGCCTCAAAAGCACCTTTTTTCACTCTCGGCAGCCTCCCCAGCAAAAAAGACAAACGTCCAGCTTTTGCTGCAACAGCAAAGGTGCCAGCGGGGAAAGTGATGCTGGTCCTCACTGCCTCCTGGAACCCCTTCAAATGCCCCAGACAATTTGGCCCTCTCTGCTTTCCTGCGCACTCCATCCTCAAAAGCACCTTTTTTCACTCTCGGCTGCCTCCCCAGCAAAAAAGAGAAACTTCCAGCTTTTGCTGCCACAGCAAAGGTGCCAGCGGGGAAAAGTGATGCTGGTCCTCACTGCCTCCTGGAACCCTTTCAAATGCCCCACACAATTTGGCCCTCTCTGCTTTCCTGCGCACTCTAACCTCAAAAGCACCTTTTTTTCACTCTCGGCAGCCTCCGCAGCAAAAAAGACAAACGTCCAGCTTTTGCTGCCACAGCAAATGTGCCAGCGGGGAAAAGTCATGCTGGTCCTCACTGCCTCCTGGAACCCCTTCAAATGCCCCAGACAATTTGGCCCTCTCTGCTTTCCTGCGCACTCTATCCTCAAAAGCACCTTTTTTCACTCTCGGCAGCCTTCGCAGCAAAAAAGACAAACTTCCAGCTTTTGCTGCCACAGCAAAGGTGCCAGCGGGGAAAAGTCATGCTGGTCCTCACTGCCTCCTGGAACCCCTTCAAATGCCCCAGACAATTTGGCCCTCTCTGCTTTCCTGCGCACTCTATCCTCAAAAGCACCTTTTTTCACTCTCGAATGCCTCCCCAGCAAAAAAGACAAACGTCCAGCTTTTGCTGCCACAGCAAAGTTGCCAGTGGGGAAAAGCATGCTGGTCGTCACTGCCTCCTGGAACGCCTTCAAATGCCCCAGACAATTTGGCCCTCTCTGCTTTCCTGCGCACTCTATCCTCAAAAGCACCTTTTTTCACTCTCGAATGCCTCCCCAGCAAAAAGGACAAACGTCCAGCTTTTGCTGCCACAGCAAAGGTGCCAGCGGGGAAAAGTGATGCTGGTCCTCCCTGCCTCCTGGAACCCCTTCAAATGCCCCAGACAATTTGGCCCTCTCTGCTTTCCTGCGCACTCTATCCTCAAAAGCACCTTTTTTCACTCTCGGCAGCCTCCGCAGCAAAAAAGACAAACGTCCACTTTTTGCTGCCACAGCAAAGGTGCCAGCGGGGAAAAGTCATGCTGGTCCTCACTGCCTCCTGTAACCCCTTGAAATGCCCCAGACAATTTGGCCCTCTCTGCTTTCCTGCGCACTCTATCCTCAAAAGCACTTTTTTTCACTCTCGAATGCCTCCCCAGCAAAAAAGACAAACGTCCAGCTTTTGCTGCCACAGCAAAGGTGCCAGCAGGGAAAAGTCATGCTGGTCCTCACTGCCTCCTGGAACGCCTTCAAATGCCCCAGACAATTTGCCCCTTTCTGTTTTCCTGCGCACTCTATCCTCAAAAGCACCTTTTTTCACTCTCGGCAGCCTCCGCAGCAAAAAAGACAAACGTCCAGCTTTTGCTGCCACAGCAAATGTGCCAGCGCGGAAAAGTCATGCTGGTCCTCACTGCCTCCTGGAACCCCTTCAAATGCCCCAGACAATTTGGCCCTCTCTGCTTTCCTGCGCACTCTATCCTCAAAAGCACCTTTTTTCACTCTCGGCAGCCTCCGCAGCAAAAAAGACAAAAGTCCAGCTTTTGCTGCCACAGCAAAGGTGCCAGCGGGGAAAGTGATGCTGGTCCTCACTGCCTCCTGGAACCCCTTCAAATGCCCCAGACAATTTGGCCCTCTCTGCTTTCCTGCGCACTCTATCCTCAAAAGCACCTTTTTTCACTCTCGGCAGCCTCCGCAGCAAAAAAGACAAATGTCCAGCTTTTGCTGCCACAGCAAAGGTGCCAGCGGGGAAAAGTCATGCTGGTCCTCACTGCCTCCTGGAACCCTTTCAAATGCCCCACACAATTTGGCCCTTTCTGCTTTCCAGCGCACTCTAACCTCAAAAGCACCTTTTTTTCACTCTCGGCAGCCTCCGCAGCAAAAAAGACAAACGTCCAGTTTTTGCTGCCACAGCAAAGTGCCAACTCGGAAAAGTCATGCTGGTCCTCACTACCTCCTGGAACCCCTTCAAATGTCCCAGACAATTTGGCCCTCTCTGCTTTCCTGCGCACTCTATCCTCAAAAGCACCTTTTTTCACTCTCTGCATCCTCCGCAGCAAAAAAGACAAACTTCCAGCTTTTCCTTCCACAGCAAAGGTGCCAGTGGGTAAAAGTCATGCTGGTCCTCACTGCCTCCTGGAACCCCTTCAAATGCCTTAGACAATTTGGCCCTTTCTGCTTTCCTGTGCACTCTAACCTCAAAAGCACCTTTTTTTCACTCTCGGCAGCCTCCCCAGCAAAAAAGACAAACGTCCAGCTTTTGCTGCCACAGCAAAGGTGCCAGCGGGGAAAGTGATGCTGGTCCTCACTGCCTCCTGGAACCCCTTCAAATGCCCCAGACAATTTGGCCCTCTCTGCTTTCCTGCGCACTCTATCCTCAAAAGCACCTTTTTTCACTCTCGGCAGCCTTCGCAGCAAAAAAGACAAACTTCCAGCTTTTGCTGCCACAGCAAAGGTGCCAGCGGGGAAAAGTCATGCTGGTCCTCACTGCCTCCTGGAACCCCTTCAAATGCCCCAGACAATTTGGCCCTCTCTGCTTTCCTGCGCACTCTATCCTCAAAAGCACCTTTTTTCACTCTCGAATGCCTCCCCAGCAAAAAAGACAAACGTCCAGCTTTTGCTGCCACAGCAAAGTTGCCAGTGGGGAAAAGCATGCTGGTCGTCACTGCCTCCTGGAACCCCTTCAAATGCCCCAGACAATTTGGCCCTCTCTGCTTTCCTGCGCACTCTATCCTCAAAAGCACCTTTTTTCACTCTCGAATGCCTCCCCAGCAAAAAGGACAAACGTCCAGCTTTTGCTGCCACAGCAAAGGTGCCAGCGGGGAAAAGTGATGCTGGTCCTCCCTGCCTCCTGGAACCCCTTCAAATGCCCCAGACAATTTGGCCCTCTCTGCTTTCCTGCGCACTCTATCCTCAAAAGCACCTTTTTTCACTCTCGGCAGCCTCCGCAGCAAAAAAGACAAACGTCCACTTTTTGCTGCCACAGCAAAGGTGCCAGCGGGGAAAAGTCATGCTGGTCCTCACTGCCTCCTGTAACCCCTTGAAATGCCCCAGACAATTTGGCCCTCTCTGCTTTCCTGCGCACTCTATCCTCAAAAGCACTTTTTTTCACTCTCGAATGCCTCCCCAGCAAAAAAGACAAACGTCCAGCTTTTGCTGCCACAGCAAAGGTGCCAGCAGGGAAAAGTCATGCTGGTCCTCACTGCCTCCTGGAACGCCTTCAAATGCCCCAGACAATTTGGCCCTTTCTGTTTTCCTGCGCACTCTATCCTCAAAAGCACCTTTTTTCACTCTCGGCAGCCTCCGCAGCAAAAAAGACAAACGTCCAGCTTTTGCTGCCACAGCAAAGGTGCCAGCGGGGAAAAGTCATGCTGGTCCTCACTGCCTCCTGGAACGCCTTCAAATGCCCCAGACAATTTGGCCCTTTCTGCTTTCCTGTGCACTCTAACCTCAAAAGCACCTTTTTTTCACTCTCGGCAGCCTCCGCAGCAAAAAAGACAAACGTCCAGCTTTTGCTGCCACAGCAAAGGTGCCAGCGGGGAAAAGTGATGCTGGTCCTCCCTGCCTCCTGGAACCCCTTCAAATGCCCCAGACAATTTGGCCCTCTCTGTTTTCCTGCTCACTCTGTCCTCAAAAGCACCTTTTTTCACTCTCGGCAGCCTCCCCAGCAAAAAAGACAAACGTCCGGCTTTTGCTGCCACAGCAAAGGTGTCAGCGGGGAAAAGTGATGCTGGTCCTCACTGCCTCCTGGAACCCCTTCAAATGCCCCAGACAATTTGGCCCTCTCTGCTTTCCTGCGCACTCTATCCTCAAAAGCACCTTTTTTCACTCTCTGCATCCTCCGCAGCAAAAAAGACAAACTTCCAGCTTTTCCTTCCACAGCAAAGGTGCCAGCGGGGAAAAGTGATGCTGGTCCTCACTGCCTCCTGGAACCCCTTCAAATGCCTTAGACAATTTGGCCCTTTCTGCTTTCCTGTGCACTCTAACCTCAAAAGCACCTTTTTTCACTCTCGGCAGCCTCCCCAGCAAAAAAGACAAACGTCCAGCTTTTGCTGCCACAGCAAATGTGCCAGCGGGGAAAAGTCATGCTGGTCCTCACTGCCTCCTGGAACCCCTTCAAATGCCCCAGACAATTTGGCCCTCTCTGCTTTCCTGCGCACTCTATCCTCAAAAGCACCTTTTTTCACTCTCGGCAGCCTCCGCAGCAAAAAAGACAAAAGTCCAGCTTTTGCTGCCACAGCAAAGGTGCCAGCGGGGAAAGTGATGCTGGTCCTCACTGCCTCCTGGAACCCCTTCAAATGCCCCAGACAATTTGGCCCTCTCTGCTTTCCTGCGCACTCTATCCTCAAAAGCACCTTTTTTCACTCTCGGCAGCCTCCGCAGCAAAAAAGACAAATGTCCAGCTTTTGCTGCCACAGCAAAGGTGCCAGCGGGGAAAAGTCATGCTGGTCCTCACTGCCTCCTGGAACCCTTTCAAATGCCCCACACAATTTGGCCCTTTCTGCTTTCCAGCGCACTCTAACCTCAAAAGCACCTTTTTTTCACTCTCGGCAGCCTCCGCAGCAAAAAAGACAAACGTCCAGTTTTTGCTGCCACAGCAAAGTGCCAACTCGGAAAAGTCATGCTGGTCCTCACTACCTCCTGGAACCCCTTCAAATGTCCCAGACAATTTGGCCCTCTCTGCTTTCCTGCGCACTCTATCCTCAAAAGCACCTTTTTTCACTCTCTGCATCCTCCGCAGCAAAAAAGACAAACTTCCAGCTTTTCCTTCCACAGCAAAGGTGCCAGTGGGTAAAAGTCATGCTGGTCCTCACTGCCTCCTGGAACCCCTTCAAATGCCTTAGACAATTTGGCCCTTTCTGCTTTCCTGTGCACTCTAACCTCAAAAGCACCTTTTTTTCACTCTCGGCAGCCTCCCCAGCAAAAAAGACAAACGTCCAGCTTTTGCTGCCACAGCAAAGGTGCCAGCGGGGAAAGTGATGCTGGTCCTCACTGCCTCCTGGAACCCCTTCAAATGCCCCAGACAATTGGGCCCTCTCTGCTTTCCTGCGCACTCTATCCTCAAAAGCACCTTTTTTCACTCTCGACAGCCTCCGCAGCAAAAAAGACAAAAGTCCAGCTTTTGCTGCCACAGCAAAGGTGCCAGCGGGGAAAAGTCATGCTGGTCCTCACTGCCTCCTGGAACCCCTTCAAATGCCCCAGACAATTTGGCCCTCTCTGCTTTCCTGCGCACTCTATCCTCAAAAGCACCTTTTTTCACTCTCGGCAGCCTCCCCAGCAAAAAAGACAAACGTCCAGCTTTTGCTGCCACAGCAAAGGTGCCAGCGGGGAAAAGTCATGCTGGTCCTCACTGCCTCCTGGAACGCTTTCAAATGCCCCACACAATTTGGCCCTTTCTGCTTTCCAGCGCACTCTAACCTCAAAAGCACCTTTTTTTCACTCTCGGCAGCCTCCGCAGCAAAAAAGACAAACGTCCAGCTTTTGCTGCCACAGCAAAGTGCCAACTCAGAAAAGTCATGCTGGTCCTCACTGCCTCCTGGAACGCCTTCAAATGCCCCAGACAATTTGGCCCTTTCTGCTTTCCTGTGCACTCTAACCTCAAAAGCACCTTTTTTTCACTGTCGGCAGCCTCCCCAGCAAAAAAGACAAACGTCCAGCTTTTGCTGCCACAGCAAAGGTGCCAGCGCGGAAAAGTCATGCTGGTCCTCACTGCCTCCTGGAACCCCTTCAAATGCCCCAGACAATTTGGCCCTCTCTGTTTTCCTGCGCACTCTATCCTCAAAAGCACCTTTTTTCACTCTCGGCAGCCTCCGCAGCAAAAAAGACAAACATCCAGCTTTTGCTGCCACAGCAAAGGTGCCAGCGGGGAAAAGTCATGCTGGTCCTCACTGCCTCCTGGAACCCCTTCAAATGCCCCAGACAATTTGGCCCTCTCTGCTTTCCAGCGCACTCTATTTTCAAAAGCACCTTTTTTCACTCTCGGCAGCCTCCCCAGCAAAAAAGACAAACGTCCAGCTTTTGCTGCCACAGCAAAGGTGCCAGCGGGGAAAAGTCATGCTGGTCCTCACTGCCTCCTGGAACCCCTTCAAATGCCCCAGACAATTTGGCCCTTTCTGCTTTCCTGTGCACTCTAACCTCAAAAGCACCTTTTTTTCACTCTCGGCAGCCTCCCCAGCAAAAAAGACAAACGTCCAGCTTTTGCTGCCACAGCAAAGGTGCCAGCGCGGAAAAGTCATGCTGGTCCTCCCTGCCTCCTGGAACCCCTTCAAATGCCCCAGACAATTTGCCCCTCTCTGTTTTCCTGCTCACTCTATCCTCAAAAGCACCTTTTTTCACTCTTGGCAACCTCAGCAGCAAAAAAGACAAACGTCCAGCTTTTGCTGCCACAGCAAAGGTGCCAGCGGGGAAAAGTCATGCTGGTCCTCACTGCTTCCTGGAACCTGTTAAAATGCCCCACACAATTTGGCCCTCTCTGCTTTCCTGCGCACTCTATCCTCAAAAGCACCTTTTTTCACTCTCGGCAGCCTCCGCAGCAAAAAAGACAAACGTCCAGCTTTTGCTGCCACAGCAAAGGTGCCAGCGGGGAAAAGTCATGCTGGTCCTCACTGCCTCCTGGAACCCCTTCAAATGCCCCAGACAATTTGGCCCTCTCTGCTTTCCTGCGCACTCTATCCTCAAAAGCACCTTTTTTCACTCTCGGAAGTCTCCCCAGCAAAAAAGACAAACGTCCAGCTTTTGCTGCCACAGCAAAGGTGCCAGCGGGGAAAAGTCATGCTGGTCCTCACTGCCTCCTGGAACCCCTTCAAATGCCCCAGACAATTTGGCCCTCTCTGCTTTCCAGCGCACTCTATCCTCAAAAGCACCTTTTTTCACTCTCGGCAGCCTCCCCAGCAAAAAAGACAAACGTCCAGCTTTTGCTGCCACAGCAAAGGTGCCAGCGGGGAAAAGTCATGCTGGTCCTCACTGCCTCCTAGAACCCCTTCAAATGCCCCAGACAATTTGGCCCTCTCTGCTTTCCTGCGCACTCTGTCCTCAAAAGCACCTTTTTTTCACTCTCGGAAGTCTCCCCAGCAAAAAAGACAAACGTCCAGCTTTTGCTGCCACAGCAAAGGTGCCAGCGGGGAGAAGTCATGCTGGTCCTCACTGCCTCCTGGAACCCCTTCAAATGCCCCAGACAATTTGGCCCTCTCTGCTTTCCTGCGCACTCTATCCTCAAAAGCACCTTTTTTCACTCTCGGAAGTCTCCCCAGCAAAAAAGACAAACGTCCAGCTTTTGCTGCCACAACAAAGGTGTCAGCAGGGAAAAGTGATGCTGGTCCTCACTGCCTCCTGGAACCCCTTCAAATGCCCCAGACAATTTGGCCCTCTCTGCTTTCCTGCGCACTCTATCCTCAAAAGCACCTTTTTTCACTCTCTGCATCCTCCGCAGCAAAAAAGACAAACTTCCCGCTTTTCCTTCCACAGCAAAGGTGCCAGCGGGGAAAAGTGATGCTGGTCCTCACTGCCTCCTGGAACCCCTTCAAATGCCTTAGACGATTTTGCCCTCTCTGCTTTCCTGTGCACTCTAACCTCAAAAGCACCTTTTTTCACTCTCGGCAGCCTCCCCAGCAAAAAAGACAAACGTCCAGCTTTTGCTGCCACAGCAAAGGTGCCAGCGGGGAAAAGTCATGCTGGTCCTCACTGCCTCCTGGAACCCCTTGAAATGCCCCAGACAATTTGGCCCTCTCTGCTTTCCTGCGCACTCTATCCTCAAAAGCACCTTTTTTCACTCTCGGCAGCCTCCCCAGCAAAAAAGACAAAAGTCCAGCTTTTGCTGCCACAGCAAAGGTGCCAGCGGGGAAAGTGATGCTGGTCCTCACTGCCTCCTGGAACCCCTTCAAATGCCCCAGACAATTTGGCCCTCTCTGCTTTCCTGCGCACTCTATCCTCAAAAGCACCTTTTTTCACTCTCGGCAGCCTCCACAGCAAAAAAGACAAACGTCCAGCTTTTGCTGCCACAGCAAAGGTGCCAGCGGGGAAAAGTCATGCTGGTCCTCACTGCCTCCTGGAACGCCTTCAAATGCCCCAGACAATTTGGCCCTTTCTGCTTTCCTGTGCACTCTAACCTCAAAAGCACCTTTTTTTCACTCTCGGCAGCCTCCGCAGCAAAAAAGACAAACGTCCAGCTTTTGCTGCCACAGCAAAGGTGCCAGCGCGGAAAAGTCATGCTGGTCCTCCCTGCCTCCTGGAACCCCTTCAAATGCCCCAGACAATTTGGCCCTCTCTGTTTTCCTGCTCACTCTATCCTCAAAAGCACCTTTTTTCACTCTTGGCAGCCTCAGCAGCAAAAAAGACAAACGTCCAGCTTTTGCTGCCACAGCAAAGGTGCCAGCGGGGAAAAGTCATGCTGGTCCTCACTGCCTCCTGGAACCCTTTCAAATGCCCCACACAATTTGGCCCTCTCTGCTTTCCTGCGCACTCTATCCTCAAAAGCACCTTTTTTCACTCTCGGCAGCCTCCCCAGCAAAAAAGACAAACGTCCACCTTTTGCTGCCACAGCAAAGGTGCCAGCGGGGAAAAGTCATGCTGGTCCTCACTGCCTCCTGGAACCCCTTCAAATGCCCCAGACAATTTGGCCCTCTCTGCTTTCCTGCGCACTCTATCCTCAAAAGCACCTTTTTTCACTCTCGGCAGCCTCCCCAGCAAAAAAGTCAAACGTCCAGCTTTTGCTGCCACAGCAAAGGTGCCAGCGGGGAAAAGTCATGCTGGTCCTCACTGCCTCCTGGAACCCCTTCAAATGCCCCAGACAATTTGGCCCTCTCTGCTTTCCTGCGCACTCTATCCTCAAAAGCACCTTTTTTCACTCTCGGCAGCCTCCCCAGCAAAAAAGACAAACGTCCAGCTTTTGCTGCCACAGCAAAGGTGCCAGCGGGGAAAAGTCATGCTGGTCCTCACTGCCTCCTGGAACCCCTTCAAATGCCCCAGACAATTTGGCCCTCTCTGCTTTCCTGCGCACTCTATCCTCAAAAGCACCTTTTTTCACTCTCGGATGTCTCCCCAGCAAAAAAGACAAACGTCCAGCTTTTGCTGCCACAGCAAAGGTGCCAGCGGGGAAAAGTCATGCTGGTCCTCACTGCCTCCTGGAACGCCTTCAAATGCCCCAGACAATTTGGCCCTTTCTGCTTTCCTGTGCACTCTAACCTCAAAAGCACCTTTTTTTCACTCTCGGCAGCCTCCGCAGCAAAAAAGACAAACGTCCAGCTTTTGCTGCCACAGCAAAGGTGCCAGCGCGGAAAAGTCATGCTGGTCCTCACTGCCTCCTGGAACCCCTTCAAATGCCCCAGACAATTTGGCCCTCTCTGTTTTCCTGCGCATTCTATCCTCAAAAGCACCTTTTTTCACTCTCGGCAGCCTCCGCAGCAAAAAAGACAAACATCCAGCTTTTGCTGCCACAGCAAAGGTGCCAGCGGGGAAAAGTCATGCTGGTCCTCACTGCCTCCTGGAACCCCTTCAAATGCCCCAGACAATTTGGCCCTCTCTGCTTTCCTGCGCACTCTATCCTCAAAAGCACCTTTTTTCACTCTCAAATGCCTCCGCAGCAAAAAAGACAAACGTCCAGCTTTTGCTGCCACAGCAAAGGTGCCAGCGGGGAAAAGTCATGCTGGTCCTCACTGCCTCCTGGAACGCCTTCAAATGCCCCAGACAATTTGGCCCTTTCTACTTTCCTGTGCACTCTAACCTCAAAAGCACCTTTTTTTCACTCTCGGCAGCCTCCCCAGCAAAAAAGAAAAACGTCCAGCTTTTGCTGCCACAGCAAAGGTGCCAGCGCGGAAAAGTCGTGCTGGTCCTCACTGCCTCCTGGAACGCCTTCAAATGCCCCAGACAATTTGGCCCTCTCTGTTTTCCTGCTCACTCTATCCTCAAAAGCACCTTTTTTCACTCTTGGCAGCCTCCGCAGCAAAAAAGACAAACGTCCAGCTTTTGCTGCCACAGCAAAGGTGCCAGCGGGGAAAAGTCATGCTGGTCCTCACTGCTTCCTGGAACCTGTTAAAATGCCCCAGACAATTTGGCCCTCTCTGCTTTCCTGCGCACTCTATCCTCAAAAGCACCTTTTTTCACTCTCGGCAGCCTCCGCAGCAAAAAAGACAAACGTCCAGCTTTTGCTGCCACAGCAAAGGTGCCAGCGGGGAAAAGTCATGCTGGTCCTCACTGCCTCCTGGAACCCCTTCAAATGCCCCAGACAATTTGGCCCTCTCTGCTTTCCTGCGCACTCTATCCTCAAAAGCACCTTTTTTCACTCTCGGCAGCCTCCCCAGCAAAAAAGACAAACGTCCAGCTTTTGCTGCCACAGCAAAGGTGCCAGCGGGGAAAAGTCATGCTGGTCCTCACTGCCTCCTGGAACCCCTTCAAATGCCCCAGACAATTTGGCCCTCTCTGCTTTCCTGCGCACTCTATCCTCAAAAGCACCTTTTTTCACTCTCGGCAGCCTCCCCAGCAAAAAAGACAAACGTCCAGTATTTGCTGCCACAGCAAAGGTGCCAGCGGGGAAAAGTCATGCTGGTCCTCACTGCCTCCTGGAACCCCTTGAAATGCCCCAGACAATTTGGCCCTCTCTGCTTTCCTGCGCACTATATCCTCAAAAGCACCTTTTTTCACTCTCGGCAGCCTCCCCAGCAAAAAAGACAAAAGTCCAGCTTTTGCTGCCACAGCAAAGGTGCCAGCGGGGAAAGTGATGCTGGTCCTCACTGCCTCCTGGAACCCCTTCAAATGCCCCAGACAATTTGGCCCTCTCTGCTTTCCTGCGCACTCTATCCTCAAAAGCACCTTTTTTCACTCTCGGCAGCCTCCGCAGCAAAAAAGACAAAAGTCCAGCTTTTGCTGCCACAGCAAAGGTGCCAGCGGGGAAAAGTCATGCTGGTCCTCACTGCCTCCTGGAACGCCTTCAAATGCCCCAGACAATTTGGCCCTTTCTGCTTTCCTGTGCACTTTAACCTCAAAAGCACCTTTTTTTCACTCTCGGCAGCCTCCGCAGCAAAAAAGACAAACGTCCAGCTTTTGCTGCCACAGCAAAGGTGCCAGCGGGGAAAAGTCATGCTGGTCCTCACTGCCTCCTGGAACCTGTTAAAATGCCCCACACAATTTGGCCCTCTCTGCTTTCCTGCGCACTCTATCCTCAAAAGCACCTTTTTTCACTCTCGGCAGCCTCCCCAGCAAAAAAGACAAACGTCCAGCTTTTGCTGCCACAGCAAAGGTGCCAGCGGGGAAAAGTCATGCTGGTCCTCACTGCCTCCTGGAACCCCTTCAAATGCCCCAGACAATTTGGCCCTCTCTGCTTTCCTGCGCACTCTATCCTCAAAAGCACCTTTTTTCACTCTCGGCAGCCTGCCCAGCAAAAAAGACAAACGTCCACCTTTTGCTGCCACAGCAAAGGTGCCAGCGGGGAAAAGTCATGCTGGTCCTCACTGCCTCCTGGAACCCCTTCAAATGCCCCAGACAATTTGGCCCTCTCTGCTTTCCTGCGCACTCTATCCTCAAAAGCACCTTTTTTCACTCTCGGCAGCCGCCCCAGCAAAAAAGTCAAACGTCCAGCTTTTGCTGCCACAGCAAAGGTGCCAGCGGGGAAAAGTCATGCTGGTCCTCACTGCCTCCTGGAACCTGTTAAAATGCCCCACACAATTTGGCCCTCTCTGCTTTCCTGCGCACTCTATCCTCAAAAGCACCTTTTTTCACTCTCGGCAGCCTCCCCAGCAAAAAAGACAAACGTCCAGCTTTTGCTGCCACAGCAAAGGTGCCAGCGGGGAAAAGTCATGCTGGTCCTCACTGCCTCCTGGAACCCCTTCAAATGCCCCAGACAATTTGGCCCTCTCTGCTTTCCTGCGCACTCTATCCTCAAAAGCACCTTTTTTCACTCTCGGCAGCCTGCCCAGCAAAAAAGACAAACGTCCACCTTTTGCTGCCACAGCAAAGGTGCCAGCGGGGAAAAGTCATGCTGGTCCTCACTGCCTCCTGGAACCCCTTCAAATGCCCCAGACAATTTGGCCCTCTCTGCTTTCCTGCGCACTCTATCCTCAAAAGCACCTTTTTTCACTCTCCGCAGCCTCCCCAGCAAAAAAGAAAAACGTCCAGCTTTTGCTGCCACAGCAAAGGTGCCAGCGCGGAAAAGTCATGCTGGTCCTCACTGCCTCCTGGAACGCCTTCAAATGCCCCAGACAATTTGGCCCTCTCTGTTTTCCTGCTCACTCTATCCTCAAAAGCACCTTTTTTCACTCTTGGCAGCCTCCCCAGCAAAAAAGACAAACGTCCAGCTTTTGCTGCCACAGCAAAGGTGCCAGCGGTGAAAAGTCATGCTGGTCCTCACTGCTTCCTGGAACCTGTTAAAATGCCCCAGACAATTTGGCCCTCTCTGCTTTCCTGCGCACTCTATCCTCAAAAGCACCTTTTTTCACTCTCGGCAGCCTCCGCAGCAAAAAAGACAAACGTCCAGCTTTTGCTGCCACAGCAAAGGTGCCAGCGGGGAAAAGTCATGCTGGTCCTCACTGCCTCCTGGAACCCCTTCAAATGCCCCAGACAATTTGGCCCTCTCTGCTTTCCTGCGCACTCTATCCTCAAAAGCACCTTTTTTCACTCTCGGAAGTCTCCCCAGCAAAAAAGACAAACGTCCAGCTTTTGCTGCCACAGCAAAGGTGCCAGCGGGGAAAAGTCATGCTGGTCCTCACTGCCTCCTAGAACCCCTTCAAATGCCCCAGACAATTTGGCCCTCTCTGCTTTCCTGCGCACTCTGTCCTCAAAAGCACCTTTTTTTCACTCTCGGAAGTCTCCCCAGCAAAAAAGACAAACGTCCAGCTTTTGCTGCCACAGCAAAGGTGCCAGCGGGGAGAAGTCATGCTGGTCCTCACTGCCTCCTGGAACCCCTTCAAATGCCCCAGACAATTTGGCCCTCTCTGCTTTCCTGCGCACTCTATCCTCAAAAGCACCTTTTTTCACTCTCGGAAGTCTCCCCAGCAAAAAAGACAAACGTCCAGCTTTTGCTGCCACAGCAAAGGTGTCAGCGGGGAAAAGTGATGCTGGTCCTCACTGCCTCCTGGAACCCCTTCAAATGCCCCAGACAATTTGGCCCTCTCTGCTTTCCTGCGCACTCTATCCTCAAAAGCACCTTTTTTCAATCTCTGCATCCTCCGCAGCAAAAAAGAAAAACTTCCCGCTTTTCCTTCCACAGCAAAGGTGCCAGCGGGGAAAAGTGATGCTGGTCCTCACTGCCTCCTGGAACCCCTTCAAATGCCTTAGACAATTTTGCCCTCTCTGCTTTCCTGTGCACTCTAACCTCAAAAGCACCTTTTTTCATTCTCGGCAGCCTCCCCAGCAAAAAAGACAAACGTCCAGCTTTTGCTGCCACAGCAAAGGTGCCAGCGGGGAAAGTGATGCTGGTCCTCACTGCCTCCTGGAACCCCTTCAAATGCCCCAGACAATTTGGCCCTCTCTGCTTTCCTGCGCACTCTATCCTCAAAAGCACCTTTTTTCACTCTCGGCAGCCTCCCCAGCAAAAAAGACAAACGTCCAGCTTTTGCTGCCACAGCAAAGGTGCCAGCGGGGAAAAGTCATGCTGGTCCTCACTGCCTCCTGGAACGCCTTCAAATGCCCCAGACAATTTGGCCCTTTCTGCTTTCCTGTGCACTCTAACCTCAAAAGCACCTTTTTTTCACTCTCGGCAGCCTCCGCAGCAAAAAAGACAAACGTCCAGCTTTTGCTGCCACAGCAAAGGTGCCAGCGGGGAAAAGTCATGCTGGTCCTCCCTGCCTCCTGGAACCCCTTCAAATGCCCCAGACAATTTGGCCCTCTCTGTTTTCCTGCTCACTCTATCCTCAAAAGCACCTTTTTTCACTCTTGGCAGCCTCAGCAGCAAAAAAGACAAACGTCCAGCTTTTGCTGCCACAGCAAAGGTGCCAGCGGGGAAAAGTCATGCTGGTCCTCACTGCCTCCTGGAACCTGTTAAAATGCCCCACACAATTTGGCCCTCTCTGCTTTCCTGCGCACTCTATCCTCAAAAGCACCTTTTTTCACTCTCGGCAGCCTCCCCAGCAAAAAAGACAAACGTCCACCTTTTGCTGCCACAGCAAAGGTGCCAGCGGGGAAAAGTCATGCTGGTCCTCACTGCCTCCTGGAACCCCTTCAAATGCCCCAGACAATTTGGCCCTCTCTGCTTTCCTGCGCACTCTATCCTCAAAAGCACCTTTTTTCACTCTCGGCAGCCTCCCCAGCAAAAAAGACAAACGTCCAGCTTTTGCTGCCACAGCAAAGGTGCCAGCGGGGAAAAGTCATGCTGGTCCTCACTGCCTCCTGGAACCCCTTCAAATGCCCCAGACAATTTCGCACTCTCTGCTTTCCTGCGCACTCTATCCTCAAAAGCACCTTTTTTCACTCTCGGCAGCCTCCCCAGCAAAAAAGACAAACGTCCAGCTTTTGCTGCCACAGCAAAGGTGCCAGCGGGGAAAAGTCATGCTGGTCCTCACTGCCTCCTGGAACCCCTTCAAATGCCCCAGACAATTTGGCCCTCTCTGCTTTCCTGCGCACTCTATCCTCAAAAGCACCTTTTTTCACTCTCGGAAGTCTCCCCAGCAAAAAAGACAAACGTCCAGCTTTTGCTGCCACAGCAAAGGTGCCAGCGGGGAGAAGTGATGCTGGTCCTCACTGCCTCCTGGAACCCCTTCAAATGCCCCAGACAATTTGGCCCTCTCTGCTTTCCTGCGCACTCTATCCTCAAAAGCACCTTTTTTCACTCTCGGAAGTCTCCCCAGCAAAAAAGACAAACGTCCAGCTTTTGCTGCCACAGCAAAGGTGTCAGCGGGGAAAAGTGATGCTGGTCCTCACTGCCTCCTGGAACCCCTTCAAATGCCCCAGACAATTTGGCCCTCTCTGCTTTCCTGCGCACTCTATCCTCAAAAGCACCTTTTTTCACTCTCTGCATCCTCCGCAGCAAAAAAGACAAACGTCCAGCTTTTCCTTCCACAGCAAAGGTGCCAGCGGGGAAAAGTGATGCTGGTCCTCACTGCCTCCTGGAACCCCTTCAAATGCCTTAGACAATTTGGCCCTTTCTGCTTTCCTGTGCACTCTAACCTCAAAAGCACCTTTTTTCACTCTCGGCAGCCTCCCCAGCAAAAAAGACAAACGTCCAGCTTTTGCTGCCACAGCAAAGGTGCCAGCGGGGAAAAGTCATGCTGGTCCTCACTGCCTCCTGGAACCCCTTCAAATGCCCCAGACAATTTGGCCCTCTCTGCTTTCCTGCGCACTCTATCCTCAAAAGCACCTTTTTTCACTCTCGGCAGCCTCCGCAGCAAAAAAGACAAAAGTCCAGCTTTTGCTGCCACAGCAAAGGTGCCAGCGGCGAAAGTGATGCTGGTCCTCACTGCCTCCTGGAACCCCTTCAAATGCCCCAGACAATTTGGCCCTCTCTGCTTTCCTGCGCACTCTCACCTCAAAAGCACCTTGTTTCACTCTCGGCAGCCTCCGCAGCAAAAAAGACAAATGTCCAGCTTTTGCTGCCACAGCAAAGGTGCCAGCGGGGAAAAGTCATGCTGGTCCTCACTGCCTCCTGGAACCCTTTCAAATGCCCCAGACAATTTGGCCCTTTCTGCTCTCCAGCGCACTCTAACCTCAAAAGCACCTTTTTTTCACTCTCGGCAGCCTCCGCAGCAAAAAAGACAAACGTCCAGCTTTTGCTGCCACAGCAAAGTGCCAACTCGGAAAAGTCATGCTGGTCCTCACTACCTCCTGGTACCCCTTCAAATGTCCCAGACAATTTGGCCCTCTCTGCTTTCCTGCGCACTCTATCCTCAAAAGCACCTTTTTTCACTCTCTGCATCCTCCGCAGCAAAAAAGACAAACGTCCACCTTTTCCTTCCACAGCAAAGGTGCCAGTGGGGAAAAGTCATGCTGGTCCTCACTGCCTCCTGGAACCCCTTCAAATGCCTTAGACAATTTGGGCCTTTCTGCTTTCCTGTGCACTCTAACCTCAAAAGCACCTTTTTTTCACTCTCGGCAGCCTCCGCAGCAAAAAAGAAAAACGTCCAGCTTTTGCTGCCACAGCAAAGGTGCCAGCGGGGAAAAGTCATGCTGGTCCTCACTGCCTCCTGGAACCCCTTCAAATGCCCCAGACAATTTGGCCCTCTCTGCTTTCCTGCGCACTCTATCCTCAAAAGCACCTTTTTTCACTCTCGGCAGCCTCCGCAGCAAAAAAGACAAAAGTCCAGCTTTTGCTGCCACAGCAAAGGTGCCAGCGGGGAAAGTGATGCTGGTCCTCACTGCCTCCTGGAACCCCTTCAAATGCCCCAGACAATTTGGCCCTCTCTGCTTTCCTGCGCACTCTATCCTCAAAAGCACCTTTTTTCACTCTCGGCAGCCTCCGCAGCAAAAAAGACAAACGTCCAGCTTTTGCTGCCACAGCAAAGGTGCCAGCGGGGAAAAGTCATGCTGGTCCTCACTGCCTCCTGGAACCCTTTCAAATGCCCCACACAATTTGGCCCTTTCTGCTTTCCAGCGCACTCTAACCTCAAAAGCACCTTTTTTTCACTCTCGGCAGCCTCCGCAGCAAAAAAGACAAACGTCCAGCTTTTGCTGCCACAGCAAAGTGCCAACTCAGATAAGTCATGCTGGTCCTCATTACCTCCTGGAACCCCTTCAAATGTCCCAGACAATTTGGCCCTCTCTGCTTTTCTGCGCACTCTATCCTCAAAAGCACCATTTTTCACTCTCGGCAGCCTCCCCAGCAAAAAAGACAAACGTCCAGCTTTTGCTGCCACAGCAAAGGTGCCAGCGGGGAAAAGTCATGCTGGTCCTCACTGCCTCCTGGAACCCCTTCAAATGCCCCAGACAATTTGGCCCTCTCTGCTTTCCTGCGCACTCTGTCCTCAAAAGCACCTTTTTTCACTCTCGGCAGCCTCCGCAGCAAAAAAGAAAAACGTCCAACTTTTGCTGCCGCAGCAAAGGTGCCAGCGGGGAAAAGTGATGCTGGTCCTCACTGCCTCCTGGAACCCCTTCAAATGCCCCAGACAATTTGGCCCTCTCTGCTTTCCTGCGATCTCTATCCTTAAAAGCACCTTTTTTCAATCTCGGCAGCCTCCGCAGCAAAAAAGACAAACGTCCAGCTTTTGCTGCCACAGCAAAGGTGCCAGCGGGGAAAAGTCATGCTGGTCCTGACTGCCTCCTAGAACCCCTTCAAATGCCCCAGAAAATTTGGCCCTCTCTGCTTTCCTGCGCACTCTATCCTCAAAAGCACCTTTTTTCACTCTCGGCAGCCTCCCCAGCAAAAAATACAAACGTCCAGCTTTTGCTGCCACAGCAAAGTTGCCAGCGGGGAAAAGTCATGCTGGTCCTCACTGCCTCCTGGAACCCCTTCAAATGCCCCAGACAATTTGGCCCTCTCTGCTTTCCTGCGCACTCTATCCTCAAAAGCACCTTTTTTCACTCTCGGAAGTCTCCCCAGCAAAAAAGACAAACGTCCACCTTTTGCTGCAACAGCAAAGGTGCCAGCGCGGAAAAGTCATGCTGGTCCTCACTGCCTCCTGGAACCCCTTCAAATGCCCCAGACAATTTGGCCCTCTCTGCTTTCCTGCGCACTCTATCCTTAAAAGCACCTTTTTTCACTCTCGGCAGCCTCCGCAGCAAAAAAGACAAAAGTCCAGCTTTTGCTGCCACAGCAAAGGTGCCAGCGGGGAAAGTGATGCTGGTCCTCACTGCCTCCTGGAACCCCTTCAAATGCCCCAGACAATTTGGCCCTCTCTGCTTTCCTGCGCACTCTCACGTCAAAAGCACCTTTTTTCACTCTCGGCAGCCTCCGCAGCAAAAAAGACAAATGTCCAGCTTTTGCTGCCACAGCAAAGGTGCCAGCGGGGAAAAGTCATGCTGGTCCTCACTGCCTCCTGGAACCCTTTCAAATGCCCCAGACAATTTGGCCCTTTCTGCTCTCCAGCGCACTCTAACCTCAAAAGCACCTTTTTTTCACTCTCGGCAGCCTCCCCAGCAAAAAAGACAAACGTCCAGCTTTTGCTGCCACAGCAAAGTGCCAACTCGGAAAAGTCATGCTGGTCCTCACTACCTCCTGGTACCCGTTCAAATGTCCCAGACAATTTGGCCCTCTCTGCTTTCCTGCGCACTCTATCCTCAAAAGCACCTTTTTTCACTCTCTGCATCCTCCGCAGCAAAAAAGACAAACTTCCAGCTTTTCCTTCCACAGCAAAGGTGCCAGTGGGGAAAAGTGATGCTGGTCCTCACTGCCTCCTGGAACCCCTTCAAATGCCTTAGACAATTTGGCCCTTTCTGCTTTCCTGTGCACTCTAACCTCAAAAGCACCTTTTTTTCACTCTCGGCAGCCTCCGCAGCAAAAAAGAAAAACGTCCAGCTTTTGCTGCCACAGCAAAGGTGCCAGCGGGGAAAAGTCATGCTGGTCCTCACTGCCTCCTGGAACCCCTTCAAATGCCCCAGACAATTTGGCCCTCTCTGCTTTCCTGCGCACTCTATCCTCAAAAGCACCTTTTTTCACTCTCGGCAGCCTCCGCAGCAAAAAAGACAAAAGTCCAGCTTTTGCTGCCACAGCAAAGGTGCCAGCGGGGAAAGTGATGCTGGTCCTCACTGCCTCCTGGAACCCCTTCAAATGCCCCAGACAATTTGGCCCTCTCTGCTTTCCTGCGCACTCTATCCTCAAAAGCACCTTTTTTCACTCTCGGCAGCCTCCGCAGCAAAAAAGACAAACGTCCAGCTTTTGCTGCCACAGCAAAGGTGCCAGCGGGGAAAAGTCATGCTGGTCCTCACTGCCTCCTGGAACCCTTTCAAATGCCCCACACAATTTGGCCCTTTCTGCTTTCCAGCGCACTCTAACCTCAAAAGCACCTTTTTTTCACTCTCGGCAGCCTCCGCAGCAAAAAAGACAAACGTCCAGCTTTTGCTGCCACAGCAAAGTGCCAACTCAGATAAGTCATGCTGGTCCTCATTACCTCCTGGAACCCCTTCAAATGTCCCAGACAATTTGGCCCTCTCTGCTTTTCTGCGCACTCTATCCTCAAAAGCACCATTTTTCACTCTCGGCAGCCTCCCCAGCAAAAAAGACAAACGTCCAGCTTTTGCTGCCACAGCAAAGGTGCCAGCGGGGAAAAGTCATGCTGGTCCTCACTGCCTCCTGGAACCCCTTCAAATGCCCCAGACAATTTGGCCCTCTCTGCTTTCCTGCGCACTCTATCCTCAAAAGCACCTTTTTTCACTCTCGGCAGCCGCCCCAGCAAAAAAGTCAAACGTCCAGCTTTTGCTGCCACAGCAAAGGTGCCAGCGGGGAAAAGTCATGCTGGTCCTCACTGCCTCCTGGAACCTGTTAAAATGCCCCACACAATTTGGCCCTCTCTGCTTTCCTGCGCACTCTATCCTCAAAAGCACCTTTTTTCACTCTCGGCAGCCTCCCCAGCAAAAAAGACAAACGTCCAGCTTTTGCTGCCACAGCAAAGGTGCCAGCGGGGAAAAGTCATGCTGGTCCTCACTGCCTCCTGGAACCCCTTCAAATGCCCCAGACAATTTGGCCCTCTCTGCTTTCCTGCGCACTCTATCCTCAAAAGCACCTTTTTTCACTCTCGGCAGCCTGCCCAGCAAAAAAGACAAACGTCCACCTTTTGCTGCCACAGCAAAGGTGCCAGCGGGGAAAAGTCATGCTGGTCCTCACTGCCTCCTGGAACCCCTTCAAATGCCCCAGACAATTTGGCCCTCTCTGCTTTCCTGCGCACTCTATCCTCAAAAGCACCTTTTTTAACTCTCCGCAGCCTCCCCAGCAAAAAAGAAAAACGTCCAGCTTTTGCTGCCACAGCAAAGGTGCCAGCGCGGAAAAGTCATGCTGGTCCTCACTGCCTCCTGGAACGCCTTCAAATGCCCCAGACAATTTGGCCCTCTCTGTTTTCCTGCTCACTCTATCCTCAAAAGCACCTTTTTTCACTCTTGGCAGCCTCCCCAGCAAAAAAGACAAACGTCCAGCTTTTGCTGCCACAGCAAAGGTGCCAGCGGTGAAAAGTCATGCTGGTCCTCACTGCTTCCTGGAACCTGTTAAAATGCCCCAGACAATTTGGCCCTCTCTGCTTTCCTGCGCACTCTATCCTCAAAAGCACCTTTTTTCACTCTCGGCAGCCTCCGCAGCAAAAAAGACAAACGTCCAGCTTTTGCTGCCACAGCAAAGGTGCCAGCGGGGAAAAGTCATGCTGGTCCTCACTGCCTCCTGGAACCCCTTCAAATGCCCCAGACAATTTGGCCCTCTCTGCTTTCCTGCGCACTCTATCCTCAAAAGCACCTTTTTTCACTCTCGGAAGTCTCCCCAGCAAAAAAGACAAACGTCCAGCTTTTGCTGCCACAGCAAAGGTGCCAGCGGGGAAAAGTCATGCTGGTCCTCACTGCCTCCTAGAACCCCTTCAAATGCCCCAGACAATTTGGCCCTCTCTGCTTTCCTGCGCACTCTGTCCTCAAAAGCACCTTTTTTTCACTCTCGGAAGTCTCCCCAGCAAAAAAGACAAACGTCCAGCTTTTGCTGCCACAGCAAAGGTGCCAGCGGGGAGAAGTCATGCTGGTCCTCACTGCCTCCTGGAACCCCTTCAAATGCCCCAGACAATTTGGCCCTCTCTGCTTTCCTGCGCACTCTATCCTCAAAAGCACCTTTTTTCACTCTCGGAAGTCTCCCCAGCAAAAAAGACAAACGTCCAGCTTTTGCTGCCACAGCAAAGGTGTCAGCGGGGAAAAGTGATGCTGGTCCTCACTGCCTCCTGGAACCCCTTCAAATGCCCCAGACAATTTGGCCCTCTCTGCTTTCCTGCGCACTCTATCCTCAAAAGCACCTTTTTTCAATCTCTGCATCCTCCGCAGCAAAAAAGAAAAACTTCCCGCTTTTCCTTACACAGCAAAGGTGCCAGCGGGGAAAAGTGATGCTGGTCCTCACTGCCTCCTGGAACCCCTTCAAATGCCTTAGACAATTTTGCCCTCTCTGCTTTCCTGTGCACTCTAACCTCAAAAGCACCTTTTTTCATTCTCGGCAGCCTCCCCAGCAAAAAAGACAAACGTCCAGCTTTTGCTGCCACAGCAAAGGTGCCAGCGGGGAAAGTCATGCTGGTCCTCACTGCCTCCTGGAACGCCTTCAAATGCCCCAGACAATTTGGCCCTTTCTGCTTTCCTGTGCACTCTAACCTCAAAAGCACCTTTTTTTCACTCTCGGCAGCCTCCGCAGCAAAAAAGACAAACGTCCAGCTTTTGCTGCCACAGCAAAGGTGCCAGCGCGGAAAAGTCATGCTGGTCCTCACTGCCTCCTGGAACCCCTTCAAATGCCCCAGACAATTTGGCCCTCTCTGTTTTCCTGCTCACTCTATCCTCAAAAGCACCTTTTTTCACTCTTGGCAGCCTCAGCAGCAAAAAAGACAAACGTCCAGCTTTTGCTGCCACAGCAAAGGTGCCAGCGGGGAAAAGTCATGCTGGTCCTCACTGCCTCCTGGAACCTGTTAAAATGCCCCACACAATTTGGCCCTCTCTGCTTTCCTGCGCACTCTATCCTCAAAAGCACCTTTTTTCACTCTCGGCAGCCTCCCCAGCAAAAAAGACAAACGTCCACCTTTTGCTGCCACAGCAAAGGTGCCAGCGGGGAAAAGTCATGCTGGTCCTCACTGCCTCCTGGAACCCCTTCAAATGCCCCAGACAATTTGGCCCTCTCTGCTTTCCTGCGCACTCTATCCTCAAAAGCACCTTTTTTCACTCTCGGCAGCCTCCCCAGCAAAAAAGACAAACGTCCAGCTTTTGCTGCCACAGCAAAGGTGCCAGCGGGGAAAAGTCATGCTGGTCCTCACTGCCTCCTGGAACCCCTTCAAATGCCCCAGACAATTTCGCACTCTCTGCTTTCCTGCGCACTCTATCCTCAAAAGCACCTTTTTTCACTCTCGGCAGCCTCCCCAGCAAAAAAGACAAACGTCCAGCTTTTGCTGCCACAGCAAAGGTGCCAGCGGGGAAAAGTCATGCTGGTCCTCACTGCCTCCTGGAACCCCTTCAAATGCCCCAGACAATTTGGCCCTCTCTGCTTTCCTGCGCACTCTATCCTCAAAAGCACCTTTTTTCACTCTCGGAAGTCTCCCCAGCAAAAAAGACAAACGTCCAGCTTTTGCTGCCACAGCAAAGGTGCCAGCGGGGAGAAGTGATGCTGGTCCTCACTGCCTCCTGGAACCCCTTCAAATGCCCCAGACAATTTGGCCCTCTCTGCTTTCCTGCGCACTCTATCCTCAAAAGCACCTTTTTTCACTCTCGGAAGTCTCCCCAGCAAAAAAGACAAACGTCCAGCTTTTGCTGCCACAGCAAAGGTGTCAGCGGGGAAAAGTGATGCTGGTCCTCACTGCCTCCTGGAACCCCTTCAAATGCCCCAGACAATTTGGCCCTCTCTGCTTTCCTGCGCACTCTATCCTCAAAAGCACCTTTTTTCACTCTCTGCATCCTCCGCAGCAAAAAAGACAAACGTCCAGCTTTTCCTTCCACAGCAAAGGTGCCAGCGGGGAAAAGTGATGCTGGTCCTCACTGCCTCCTGGAACCCCTTCAAATGCCTTAGACAATTTGGCCCTTTCTGCTTTCCTGTGCACTCTAACCTCAAAAGCACCTTTTTTCACTCTCGGCAGCCTCCCCAGCAAAAAAGACAAACGTCCAGCTTTTGCTGCCACAGCAAAGGTGCCAGCGGGGAAAAGTGATGCTGGTCCTCACTGCCTCCTGGAACCCCTTCAAATGCCCCAGACAATTTGGCCCTCTCTGCTTTCCTGCGCACTCTCACCTCAAAAGCACCTTTTTTCACTCTCGGCAGCCTCCGCAGCAAAAAAGACAAATGTCCAGCTTTTGCTGCCACAGCAAAGGTGCCAGCGGGGAAAAGTCATGCTGGTCCTCACTGCCTCCTGGAACCCTTTCAAATGCCCCAGACAATTTGGCCCTTTCTGCTCTCCAGCGCACTCTAACCTCAAAAGCACCTTTTTTTCACTCTCGGCAGCCTCCGCAGCAAAAAAGACAAACGTCCAGCTTTTGCTGCCACAGCAAAGTGCCAACTCGGAAAAGTCATGCTGGTCCTCACTACCTCCTGGTACCCCTTCAAATGTCCCAGACAATTTGGCCCTCTCTGCTTTCCTGCGCACTCTATCCTCAAAAGCACCTTTTTTCACTCTCTGCATCCTCCGCAGCAAAAAAGACAAACGTCCACCTTTTCCTTCCACAGCAAAGGTGCCAGTGGGGAAAAGTCATGCTGGTCCTCACTGCCTCCTGGAACCCCTTCAAATGCCTTAGACAATTTGGGCCTTTCTGCTTTCCTGTGCACTCTAACCTCAAAAGCACCTTTTTTTCACTCTCGGCAGCCTCCGCAGCAAAAAAGAAAAACGTCCAGCTTTTGCTGCCACAGCAAAGGTGCCAGCGGGGAAAAGTCATGCTGGTCCTCACTGCCTCCTGGAACCCCTTCAAATGCCCCAGACAATTTGGCCCTCTCTGCTTTCCTGCGCACTCTATCCTCAAAAGCACCTTTTTTCACTCTCGGCAGCCTCCGCAGCAAAAAAGACAAAAGTCCAGCTTTTGCTGCCACAGCAAAGGTGCCAGCGGGGAAAGTGATGCTGGTCCTCACTGCCTCCTGGAACCCCTTCAAATGCCCCAGACAATTTGGCCCTCTCTGCTTTCCTGCGCACTCTATCCTCAAAAGCACCTTTTTTCACTCTCGGCAGCCTCCGCAGCAAAAAAGACAAACGTCCAGCTTTTGCTGCCACAGCAAAGGTGCCAGCGGGGAAAAGTCATGCTGGTCCTCACTGCCTCCTGGAACCCTTTCAAATGCCCCACACAATTTGGCCCTTTCTGCTTTCCAGCGCACTCTAACCTCAAAAGCACCTTTTTTTCACTCTCGGCAGCCTCCGCAGCAAAAAAGACAAACGTCCAGCTTTTGCTGCCACAGCAAAGTGCCAACTCAGATAAGTCATGCTGGTCCTCATTACCTCCTGGAACCCCTTCAAATGTCCCAGACAATTTGGCCCTCTCTGCTTTTCTGCGCACTCTATCCTCAAAAGCACCATTTTTCACTCTCGGCAGCCTCCCCAGCAAAAAAGACAAACGTCCAGCTTTTGCTGCCACAGCAAAGGTGCCAGCGGGGAAAAGTCATGCTGGTCCTCACTGCCTCCTGGAACCCCTTCAAATGCCCCAGACAATTTGGCCCTCTCTGCTTTCCTGCGCACTCTGTCCTCAAAAGCACCTTTTTTCACTCTCGGCAGCCTCCGCAGCAAAAAAGAAAAACGTCCAACTTTTGCTGCCGCAGCAAAGGTGCCAGCGGGGAAAAGTGATGCTGGTCCTCACTGCCTCCTGGAACCCCTTCAAATGCCCCAGACAATTTGGCCCTCTCTGCTTTCCTGCGATCTCTATCCTTAAAAGCACCTTTTTTCAATCTCGGCAGCCTCCGCAGCAAAAAAGACAAACGTCCAGCTTTTGCTGCCACAGCAAAGGTGCCAGCGGGGAAAAGTCATGCTGGTCCTCACTGCCTCCTAGAACCCCTTCAAATGCCCCAGAAAATTTGGCCCTCTCTGCTTTCCTGCGCACTCTATCCTCAAAAGCACCTTTTTTCACTCTCGGAAGCCTCCCCAGCAAAAAAGACAAACGTCCAGCTTTTGCTGCCACAGCAAAGTTGCCAGCGGGGAAAAGTCATGCTGGTCCTCACTGCCTCCTGGAACCCCTTCAAATGCCCCAGACAATTTGGCCCTCTCTGCTTTCCTGCGCACTCTATCCTCAAAAGCACCTTTTTTCACTCTCGGAAGTCTCCCCAGCAAAAAAGACAAACGTCCAGCTTTTGCTGCCACAGCAAAGGTGCCAGCGGGGAAAAGTCATGCTGGTCCTCACTGCCTCCTGGAACCCCTTCAAATGCCCCAGACAATTTGGCCCTCTCTGCTTTCCTGCGCACTCTATCCTTAAAAGCACCTTTTTTCACTCTCGGCAGCCTCCGCAGCAAAAAAGACAAAAGTCCAGCTTTTGCTGCCACAGCAAAGGTGCCAGCGGGGAAAGTGATGCTGGTCCTCACTGCCTCCTGGAACCCCTTCAAATGCCCCAGACAATTTGGCCCTCTCTGCTTTCCTGCGCACTCTCACGTCAAAAGCACCTTTTTTCACTCTCGGCAGCCTCCGCAGCAAAAAAGACAAATGTCCAGCTTTTGCTGCCACAGCAAAGGTGCCAGCGGGGAAAAGTCATGCTGGTCCTCACTGCCTCCTGGAACCCTTTCAAATGCCCCAGACAATTTGGCCCTTTCTGCTCTCCAGCGCACTCTAACCTCAAAAGCACCTTTTTTTCACTCTCGGCAGCCTCCGCAGCAAAAAAGACAAACGTCCAGCTTTTGCTGCCACAGCAAAGTGCCAACTCGGAAAAGTCATGCTGGTCCTCACTACCTCCTGGTACCCCTTCAAATGTCCCAGACAATTTGGCCCTCTCTGCTTTCCTGCGCACTCTATCCTCAAAAGCACCTTTTTTCACTCTCTGCATCCTCCGCAGCAAAAAAGACAAACTTCCAGCTTTTCCTTCCACAGCAAAGGTGCCAGTGGGGAAAAGTGATGCTGGTCCTCACTGCCTCCTGGAACCCCTTCAAATGCCTTAGACAATTTGGCCCTTTCTGCTTTCCTGTGCACTCTAACCTCAAAAGCACCTTTTTTTCACTCTCGGCAGCCTCCGCAGCAAAAAAGAAAAACGTCCAGCTTTTGCTGCCACAGCAAAGGTGCCAGCGGGGAAAAGTCATGCTGGTCCTCACTGCCTCCTGGAACCCCTTCAAATGCCCCAGACAATTTGGCCCTCTCTGCTTTCCTGCGCACTCTATCCTCAAAAGCACCTTTTTTCACTCTCGGCACCCTCCGCAGCAAAAAAGACAAAAGTCCAGCTTTTGCTGCCACAGCAAAGGTGCCAGCGGGGAAAGTGATGCTGGTCCTCACTGCCTCCTGGAACCCCTTCAAATGCCCCAGACAATTTGGCCCTCTCTGCTTTCCTGCGATCTCTATCCTTAAAAGCACCTTTTTTCAATATCGGCAGCCTCCGCAGCAAAAAAGACAAACGTCCAGCTTTTGCTGCCACAGCAAAGGTGCCAGCGGGGAAAAGTCATGCTGGTCCTCACTGCCTCCTAGAACCCCTTCAAATGCCCCAGAAAATTTGGCCCTCTCTGCTTTCCTGCGCACTCTATCCTCAAAAGCACCTTTTTTCACTCTCGGAAGCCTCCCCAGCAAAAAAGACAAACGTCCAGCTTTTGCTGCCACAGCAAAGGTGCCAGCGGGGAAAAGTCATGCTGGTCCTCACTGCCTCCTGGAACCCCTTCAAATGCCCCAGACAATTTGGCCCTCTCTGCTTTCCTGCGCACTCTATCCTCAAAAGCACCTTTTTTCACTCTCGGAAGTCTCCCCAGCAAAAAAGACAAACGTCCAGCTTTTGCTGCCACAGCAAAGGTGCCAGCGGGGAAAAGTCATGCTGGTCCTCACTGCCTCCTGGAACCCCTTCAAATGCCCCAGACAATTTGGCCCTCTCTGCTTTCCTGCGCACTCTATCCTTAAAAGCACCTTTTTTCACTCTCCGCAGCCTCCGCAGCAAAAAAGAAAAACGTCCAGCTTTTGCTGCCACAGCAAAGGTGCCAGCGGGGAAAAGTGATGCTGGTCCTCACTGCCTCCTGGAACCCCTTCAAATGCCCCAGACAATTTGGCCCTCTCTGCTTTCCTGCGCACTCTATCCTCAAAAGCACCTTTTTTCACTCTCGGCAGCCTCCCCAGCAAAAAAGACAAACGTCCAGCTTTTGCTGCCACAGCAAAGGTGCCAGCGGGGAAAAGTGATGCTGGTCCTCACTGCCTCCTGGAACCCCTTCAAATGCCCCAGACAATTTGGCCCTCTCTGCTTTCCTGCGCACTCTAACCTCAAAAGCACCTTTTTTCACTCTCTGCATCCTCCAAAGCAAAAAAGACCAACGTCCAGCTTTTCCTTCCACAGCAAAGGTGCCAGCGGGGAAAAGTGATGCTGGTCCTCACTGCCTCCTGGAACCCCTTCAAATGCCTTAGACAATTTGGCCCTTTCTGCTTTCCTGTGCAATCTAACCTCAAAAGCACCTTTTTTTCACTCTCGGCAGCCTCCGCAGCAAAAAAGACAAACGTCCAGCTTTTGCTGCCACAGCAAAGGTGCCAGCGGGGAAAACTCATGCTGGTCCTCACTGCCTCCTGGAACCCCTTCAAATGCCCCAGACAATTTGGCCCTCTCTGCTTTCCTGCGCACTCTATCCTCAAAAGCACCTTTTTTCACTCTCGGCATCCTCCGCAGCAAAAAAGACAAACGTCCAGCTTTTGCTGCCACAGCAAAGGTGCCAGCGGGGAAAAGTCATGCTGGTCCTCACTGCCTCCTGGAACCCCTTCAAATGCCCCAGACAATTTGGCCCTCTCTGCTTTCCTGCGCACTCTATCCTCAAAAGCACCTTTTTTCACTCTCGGCATCCTCCGCAGCAAAAAAGACAAACGTCCAGCTTTTGCTGCCACAGCAAAGGTGCCAGCGGGGAAAAGTCATGCTGGTCCTCACTGCCTCCTGGAACCCTTTCAAATGCCCCACACAATTTGGCCCTTTCTGCTTTCCAGCGCACTCTAACCTCAAAAGCACCTTTTTTTCACTCTCGGCAGCCTCCGCAGCAAAAAAGACAAACGTCCAGCTTTTGCTGCCACAGCAAAGGTGCCAGCGGGGAAAAGTCATGCTGGTCCTCACTGCCTCCTGGAACCCCTTCAAATGCCCCAGACAATTTGGCCCTCTCTGCTTTCCAGCGCACTCTATCCTCAAAAGCACCTTTTTTCACTCTCGGCAGCCTCCGCAGCAAAAAAGACAAACGTCCACCTTTTGCTGCAACAGCAAAGGTGCCAGCGGGGAAAAGTCATGCTGGTCCTCACTGTCTCCTGGAACCCCTTCAAATGCCCCAGACAATTTGGCCCTCTCTGCTTTCCTGCGCACTCTATCCTCAAAAGCACCTTTTTTCACTCTCGGCAGCCTCCCCAGCAAAAAAGACAAACGTCCAGCTTTTGCTGCCACAGCAAAGGTGCCAGCGGGGAAAAGTCATGCTGGTCCTCACTGCCTCCTGGAACCCCTTCAAATGCCCCAGACAATTTGGCCCTCTCTGCTTTCCTGCGCACTCTATCCTTAAAAGCATCTTTTTTCACTCTCCGCAGCCTCCGCAGCAAAAAAGAAAAACGTCCAGCTTTTGCTGCCACAGCAAAGGTGCCAGCGGGGAAAAGTGATGCTGGTCCTCACTGCCTCCTGGAACCCCTTCAAATGCCCCAGACAATTTGGCCCTCTCTGCTTTCCTGCGCACTCTATCCTCAAAAGCACCTTTTTTCACTCTCGGCAGCCTCCGCAGCAAAAAAGAAAAACGTCCAGCTTTTGCTGCCACAGCAAAGGTGCCAGCGGGGAAAAGTGATGCTGGTCCTCACTGCCTCCTGGAACCCCTTCAAATGCCCCAGACAATTTGGCCCTCTCTGCTTTCCTGCGCACTCTAACCTCAAAAGCACCTTTTTTCACTCTCTGCATCCTCCAAAGCAAAAAAGACCAACGTCCAGCTTTTCCTTCCACAGCAAAGGTGCCAGCGGGGAAAAGTGATGCTGGTCCTCACTGCCTCCTGGAACCCCTTCAAATGCCTTAGACAATTTGGCCCTTTCTGCTTTCCTGTGCAATCTAACCTCAAAACCACCTTTTTTTCACTCTCGGCAGCCTCCGCAGCAAAAAAGACAAACGTCCAGCTTTTGCTGCCACAGCAAAGTGCCAACTCGGAAAAGTCATGCTGGTCCTCACTACCTCCTGGAACCCCTTCAAATGTCCCAGACAATTTGGCCCTCTCTGCTTTCCTGCGCACTCTATCCTCAAAAGCACCTTTTTTCACTCTCGAATGCCTCCCCAGCAAAAAAGACAAACGTGCAGCTTTTGCTGCCACAGCAAAGGTGCCAGTGGGGAAAAGCATGCTGGTCCTCACTGCCTCCTGGAACCCCTTCAAATGCCCCAGACAATTTGGCCCTCTCTGCTTTCCTGCGCACTCTATCCTCAAAAGCACCTTTTTTCACTCTCGGCATCCTCCGCAGCAAAAAAGACAAACGTCCAGCTTTTGCTGCCACAGCAAAGGTGCCAGCGGGGAAAGTGATGCTGGTCCTCACTGCCTCCTGGAACCCCTTCAAATGCCCCAGACAATTTGGCCCTCTCTGCTTTCCTGCGCACTCTATCCTCAAAAGCACCGTTTTTTCACTCTCGGCAGACTCCGCAGCAAAAAAGACAAAAGTCCAGCTTTTGCTGCCACAGCAAAGGTGCCAGCGGGGAAAAGTCATGCTGGTCCTCACTGCCTCCTGGAACCCCTTCAAATGCCCCAGACAATTTGGCCCTCTCTGCTTTCCTGCGCACTCTATCCTCAAAAGCACCTTTTTTCACTCTCGGAAGTCTCCCCAGCAAAAAAGACAAACGTCCAGCTTTTGCTGCCACAGCAAAGGTGCCAGCGGGGAAAAGTCATGCTGGTCCTCACTGCCTCCTGGAACCCCTTCAAATGCCCCAGACAATTTGGCCCTCTCTGCTTTCCTGCGCACTCTATCCTTAAAAGCACCTTTTTTCACTCTCGGCAGCCTCCGCAGCAAAAAAGAAAAACGTCCAGCTTTTGCTGCCACAGCAAAGGTGCCAGCGGGGAAATATCATGCTGGTCCTCACTGCCTCCTGGAACCCCTTCAAATGCCCCAGACAATTTGGCCCTCTCTGCTTTCCTGCGCACTCTAACCTCAAAAGCACCTTTTTTCACTCTCTGCATCCTCCAAAGCAAAAAAGACCAACGTCCAGCTTTTCCTTCCACAGCAAAGGTGCCAGCGGGGAAAAGTGATGCTGGTCCTCACTGCCTCCTGGAACCCCTTCAAATGCCTTAGACAATTTGGCCCTTTCTGCTTTCCTGTGCACTCTAACCTCAAAAGCACCTTTTTTTCACTCTCGGCAGCCTCCGCAGCAAAAAAGACAAACGTCCAGCTTTTGCTGCCACAGCAAAGGTGCCGGCAGGGAAAACTCATGCTGGTCCTCCCTGCCTCCTGGAACCCCTTCAAATGCCCCAGACAATTTGGCCCTCTCTGCTTTCCTGCGCACTCTAGCCTCAAAAGCACCTTGTTTCAATTTCGGCGCTGCCTGGAGCAATAAAGACAAACGTCCAGCTTTTGCTGCCACAGCAAAGGTGCCAGCGGGGAAAAGTCATGCTGGTCCTCACTGCCTCCTGGAACCCCTTCAAATGCTTCAGTCAATTTGGCCCTCTCTGCTTTCCTGCGCACTCTATCCTAAAAAGCACCTTTTTTCACTCTTGGCAGCCTCAGCAGCAAAAAAGACAAACGTCCAGCTTTTGCTACCACAGCAAAGGTGCCAGCGGGGAAAAGTCATGCTGGTCCTCACTGCCTCCTGGAACCCCTTCAAATACCCCAGGAAATTGGGCCCTCTCTGCTTTCCTGCGCACTCTCTCCTCAAAAGCACCTTTTTTCACTCTCGGCATCCTCCGCAGCAAAAAAGACAAACGTCCACCTTTTGCTGCCACAGCAAAGGTGACAGCAGGGAAAACTCATGCTGGTCCTCACTGCCTCCTGGAACCCCTTCAAATGCCCCAGACAATTTGGCCCTCTCTGCTTTCCTGCACAATCTATCCTCAAAAGCAACTTTTTTCACTCTCGGCAGACTCCGCAGCAAAAAAGACAAACGTCCACCTTTTGCTGCCACAGCAAAGGTGCCAGCGGGGAAAAGTCATGCTGGTCCTCACTGCCTCCTGGAACCCCTTCAAATGCCCCAGACAATTTGGCCCTCTCTGCTTTCCTGCGCACTCTATCCTCAAAAGCACCTTTTTTCACTCTCGGAAGCCTCCGCAGCAAAAAAGACAAACGTCCAGCTTTTGCTGCCACAGCAAAGGTGCCAGTGGGGAAAAGCATGCTGGTCGTCACTGCCTCCTGGGACCACTTCAAATGCCCCAGACAATTTGGCCCTCTCTGCTTTCCTGCGCACTCTATCCTTAAAAGCACCTTTTTTCACTCTCGGCAGCCTCCCCAGCAAAAAAGACAAACTTCCAGCTTTTGCTGCCACAGCAAAGGAGACAGCGGGGAAAAGTCATGCTGGTCCTCACTGCCTCCTGGAACCCCTTCAAATGCCCCAGACAATTTGGCCCTCTCTGCTTTCCTGCGCACTCTATCCTCAAAAGCACCTTTTTTTCACTCTCGGCAGCCTTTGCAGCAAAAAAGAAAACGGCCATCTTTTGCTGCCACAGCAAAGGTGCCAGCGGGAAAAAGTCATGCTGGTCCTCACTGCCTCCTGGAACCCCTTGAAATGCCCCAGATAATTTGGCTCTTTCTGCTTTCCTGCGCAGTCTAACCTCAAAAGCACCTTTTTTTCACTCTCGGCAGCCTCCCCAGCAAAAAAGACAAACGTCCAGCTCTTGCTGCCACAGCAAAGGTGCCAGCGGGGAAAAGTCATGCTGGTCCTCACTGCCTCCTGGAACCCCTTCAAATGCCCCAGACAATTTGGCCCTCTCTGCTTTCCTGCGCACTCTATCCTCAAAAGCACCTTTTTTCACTCTCGGCAGCCTCCGCAGCAAAAAAGACAAACGTCCAGCTTTTGCTGCCACAGCAAAGGTGCCAGCGGGGAAAAGTCATGCTGGTCCTCACTGCCTCCTGGAACCCCTTCAAATGCCCCAGACAATTTGGCCCTCTCTTCTTTCCTGCGCACTCTATCCTCAAAAGCACCTTTTTTCACTCTCGGCAGCCTCCCCAGCAAAAAAGACAAACGTCCAGCTTTTGCTGCCACAGCAAAGGTGCCAGCGGGGAAAAGTCATGCTGGTCCTCACTGCCTCCTGGAACCCCTTCAAATGCCCCAGACAATTGGGCCCTCTCTGCTTTCCTGCGCACTCTCTCCTCAAAAGCACCTTTTTTCACTCTCGGCATCCTCCGCAGCAAAAAAGACAAAAGTCCAGCTTTTGCTGCCAAAGCAAAGGTGCCAGCTGGGAAAAGTCATGCTGGTCCTCCCTGCCTCCTGGAACCCCTTCAAATGCCCCAGACAATTTGGCCCTCTCTGCTTTCCTGCGCACTCTATCCTCAAAAGCACCTTGTTTCACTCTCGGCAGCCTCCCCAGCAAAAAAGACAAACGTCCAGCTTTTGCTGCCACAGCAAAGGTGCCAGCGGGGAAAAGTCATGCTGGTCCTCACTGCCTCCTGGAACCCCTTCAAATGCCCCAGACAATTTCGCACTCTCTGCTTTCCTGTGCACTCTAACCTCAAAAGCACCTTTTTTCACTCTCGGCAGCCTCCCCAGCAAAAAAGACAAACTTCCAGCTTTTGCTGCCAAAGCAAAGGTGCCAGCTGGGAAAAGTCATGCTGGTCCTCACTGCCTCCTGGAACCCCTTCAAATGCCCCAGACAATTTGGCCCTCTCTGCTTTCCTGCGCACTCTATCCTCAAAAGCACCTTGTTTCAATTTCGGCGCTGCCTGGAGCAATAAAGACAAACGTCCAGCTTTTGCTGCCACAGCAAAGGTGCCAGCGGGGAAAAGTCATGCTGGTCCTCACTGCCTCCTGGAACCCCTTCAAATGCCCCAGACAATTTGGCCCTCTCTGCTTTCCTGCGCACTCTATCCTAAAAAGCACCTTTTTTCACTCTTGGCAGCCTCAGCAGCAAAAAAGACAAACGTCCAGCTTTTGCTGCCACAGCAAAGGTGCCAGCGGGGAAAAGTCATGCTGGTCCTCACTGCCTCCTGGAACCCCTTCATATACCCCAGGAAATTGGGCCCTCTCTACTTTCCTGCGCACTCTCTCCTCAAAAGCACCTTTTTTCACTCTCGGCATCCTCCGCAGCAAAAAAGACAAAAGTCCAGCTTTTGCTGCCACAGCAAAGGTGCCAGCGGTGAAAGTGATGCAGGTCCTCACTGCCTCCTGGAACCCCTTCAAATGCCCTAGACAATTTGGCCCTCTCTGCTTTCCTGCGCACTCTATCCTCAAAAGCACCTTTTTTCACTCTCAGCACCCTCCGCAGCAAAAAAGACAAACTTCCAGCTTTTCCTGCCACAGCAAAGGTGCCAGCGGGGAAAAGTGATGCTGGTCCTCACTGCCTCCTGGAACCCCTTCAAATGCCTTAGACAATTTGGCCCTTTCTGCTTTCCTGTGCACTCTAACCTCAAAAGCACCTTTTTTTCACTCTCGACAGCCTCAGCAGCAAAAAAGACAAACGTCCAGCATTTGTTGCCACAGCAAAGGTGACAGCAGGGAAAAGTCATGCTGGTCGTCACTGCCTCCTGGAACCCCTTCAAATGCCCCAGACAATTTGGCCCTCTCTGCTTTCCAGCGCACTCTATCCTCAAAAGCAACTTTTTTCACTCTCGGCAGCCTCCGCAGCAAAAAAGACAAAAGTCCAGCTTTTGCTGCCACAGAAAAGGTGCCAGCGGGGAAAAGTCATGCTGGTCCTCACTGCCTCCTGGAACCCCTTCAAATGCCCCAGACAATTTGGCCCTCTCTGCTTTCCTGCGCACTCTATCCTCAAAAGCACCTTTTTTCACTCTCGGCAGCCTCCCCAGCAAAAAAGACAAACGTCCAGCTTTTGCTGCCACAGCAAAGGTGCCAGCGGGGAAAAGTCATGCTGGTCCTCACTGCCTCCTGGAACCCCTTCAAATGCCCCAGACAATTTGGCCCTCTCTGCTTTCATGCGCACTCTATCCTAAAAAGCACCTTTTTTCACTCTTGGCAGCCTCAGCAGCAAAAAAGACAAACGTCCAGCTTTTGCTGCCACAGCAAAGGTGCCAGCGGGGAAAAGTCATGCTGGTCCTCACTGCCTCCTGGAACCCCTTCATATACCCCAGGAAATTGGGCCCTCTCTACTTTCCTGCGCACTCTCTCCTCAAAAGCACCTTTTTTCACTCTCGGCATCCTCCGCAGCAAAAAAGACAAAAGTCCAGCTTTTGCTGCCACAGCAAAGGTGCCAGCGGTGAAAGTGATGCAGGTCCTCACTGCCTCCTGGAACCCCTTCAAATGCCCTAGACAATTTGGCCCTCTCTGCTTTCCTGCGCACTCTATCCTCAAAAGCACCTTTTTTCACTCTCAGCACCCTCCGCAGCAAAAAAGACAAACTTCCAGCTTTTCCTGCCACAGCAAAGGTGCCAGCGGGGAAAAGTGATGCTGGTCCTCACTGCCTCCTGGAACCCCTTCAAATGCCTTAGACAATTTGGCCCTTTCTGCTTTCCTGTGCACTCTAACCTCAAAAGCACCTTTTTTTCACTCTCGACAGCCTCAGCAGCAAAAAAGACAAACGTCCAGCTTTTGTTGCCACAGCAAAGGTGACAGCAGGGAAAAGTCATGCTGGTCCTCACTGCCTCCTGGAACCCCTTCAAATGCCCCAGACAATTTGGCCCTCTCTGCTTTCCAGCGCACTCTATCCTCAAAAGCAACTTTTTTCACTCTCGGCAGCCTCCGCAGCAAAAAAGACAAACGTCCAGCTTTTGCTGCCACAGCAAAGTGCCAGTGGGGAAAAGCATGCTGGTCCTCACTGCCTTCTGGAACGCCTTCAAATGCCCCAGACAATTTGGCCCTCTCTGCTTTCCTGTGCACTCTAACCTCAAAAGCACTTTTTTTTCACTCTCGGCAGCCTCCCCAGCAAAAAAGAAAAAAGTCCAGCTTTTGCTGCCACAGCAAAGGTGCCAGCGGGGAAAAGTCATGCTGGTCCTCCCTGCCTCCTGGAACCCCTTCAAATGCCCCAGACAATTTGGCCCTCTCTGCTTTCCAGCGCACTCTATCCTCAAAAGCACCTTTTTTCACTTTCGGCGCTGCCTGGAGCAATAAAGACAAACGTCCAGCTTTTGCTGCCACAGCAAAGGTGCCAGCGGGGAAAAGTCATGCTGGTCCTCACTGCCTCCTGGAACCCCTTCAAATGCCCCAGACAATTTGGCCCTCTCTGCTTTCCTGCGCACTCTATCCTCAAAAGCACCTTTTTTCACTCTTGGCAGCCTCCACAGCAAAAAAGACAAACGTCCAGCTTTTGCTGCCACAGCAAAGGTGCCAGCGCGGAAAAGTGATGCTGGTCCTCACTGCCTCCTTGAACCCCTTCAAATGCCCCAGACAATTTGGCCCTCTCTGCTTTCCTGCGCACTCTATCCTCAAAAGCACCTTTTTTCACTCTCGGCAGCCTCCCCAGCAAAAAAGACAAACGTCCAGCTTTTGCTGCCACAGCAAAGGTGCCAGCGGGGAAAAGTCATGCTGGTCCTCACTGCCTCCTGGAACCCCTTCAAATGCCCCAGACAATTTGGCCCTCTCTGCTTTCCTGCGCACTCTATCCTCAAAAGCACCTTTTTTCACTCTCGGAAGCCTCCCCAGCAAAAAAGACAAACGTCCAGCTTTTGCTGCCACAGCAAAGGTGCCAGTGGGGAAAAGCATGCTGGTCCTCACTGCCTCCTGGAACCCCTTCAAATGCCCCAGACAATTGGGCCCTCTCTGCTTTCCTGCGCACTCTATCCATAAAAGCACCTTTTTTCACTCTCGGCAGCCTCCCCAGCAAAAAAGACAAACTTCCAGCTTTTGCTGCCAAAGCAAAGGTGCCAGCTGGGAAAAGTCATGCTGGTCCTCACTGCCTCCTGGAACCCCTTCAAATGCCCCAGACAATTTGGCCCTCTCTGCTTTCCTGCGCACTCTATCCTCAAAAGCACCTTTTTTCACTCTCGGCAGCCTCCCCAGCAAAAAAGACAAACGTCCAGCTTTTGCTGCCACAGCAAAGGTGCCAGCGGGGAAAAGTCATGCTGGTCCTCACTGCCTCCTGGAACCCCTTCAAATGCCCCAGACAATTTGGCCCTTTCTGCTTTCCTGTGCACTCTAACCTCAAAAGCACCTTTTTTTCACTCTCGGCAGCCTCCGCAGCAAAAAAGACAAACGTCCAGCTTTTGCTGCCACAGCAAAGGTGCCGGCGGGGAAAACTCATGCTGGTCCTCCCTGCCTCCTGGAACCCCTTCAAATGCCCCAGACAATTTGGCCCTCTCTGCTTTCCTGCGCACTCTATCCTGAAAAGCACCTTGTTTCAATTTCGGCGCTGCCTGGAGCAATAAAGACAAACGTCCAGCTTTTGCTACCACAGCAAAGGTGCCAGCGGGGAAAAGTCATGCTGGTCCTCACTGCCTCCTGGAACCCCTTCAAATACCCCAGGAAATTGGGCCCTCTCTGCTTTCCTGCGCACTCTCTCCTCAAAAGCATCTTTTTTCACTCTCGGCATCCTCCGCAGCAAAAAAGACAAACGTCCAGCTCTTGCTGCCACAGCAAAGGTGCCAGCGGGGAAAAGTCATGCTGGTCCTCACTGCCTCCTGGAACCCCTTCAAATGCCCCAGACAATTTGGCCCTCTCTGCTTTCCTGCGCACTCTATCCTCAAAAGCAACATTTTTTTACTCTTGGCAGCCTCCCCAGCAAAAAAGACAAACGTCCAGCTTTTGCTGCCACAGCAAAGGTGCCAGCGGGGAAAAGTCATGCTGGTCCTCACTGCCTCCTGGAACCCCTTCAAATGCCCCAGACAATTTGGCCCTCTCTGCTTTCCTGCGCACTCTATCCTCAAAAGCACCTTTTTTCACTCTCGGCAGCCTCCGCAGCAAAAAAGACAAACGTCCAGCTTTTGCTGCCACAGCAAAGGTGCCAGCGGGGAAATATCATGCTGGTCCTCTCTGCCTCCTGGAACCCCTTCAAATGCCCCAGACAATTTGGCCCTCTCTGCTTTCCTGCGCACTCTATCCTCAAAAGCACCTTTTTTCACTCTCGGCAGCCTCCGCACCAAAAAAGACAAACGTCCAGCTTTTGCTGCCACAGCAAAGGTGTCAGCGGGGAAAACTCATGCTGGTCATCACTGCCTCCTGGAACCCCTTCAAATGCCCCAGACAATTTGGCCCTCTCTGCTTTCCTGCGCACTCTATCCTCAAAAGCACCTTTTTTCACTTTCGGCAGCCTCAGCAGCAAAAAAGACAAACGTCCAGCTTTTGCTGCCACAACAAAGGTGCCAGCGGGGAAAAGTAATGCTGGTCCTCACTGCCTCCTGGAACCCCTTCAAATGCCCCAGACAATTTGGCCCTCTCTGCTTTCCTGCGCACTCTATCCTCAAAAGCACATTTTTTCACTCTCGGCAGCCTCCCCAGCAAAAAAGACAAACGTCCAGCTTTTGCTGCCACAGCAAAGGTGCCAGCGGGGAAAAGTCATGCTGGTCCTCACTGCTTCCTGGAACCCCTTCAAATGCCCCAGACAATTTGGCCCTCTCTGCTTTCCTGCGCACTCTATCCTCAAAAGCACCTTTTTTCACTCTTGGCAGCCTCAGCAGCAAAAAAGACAAACGTCCAGCTTTTGCTGCCACAGCAAAGGTGCCAGCGGGGAAAAGTCATGCTGGTCCTCACTGCCTCCTGGAACCCCTTCAAATGCCCCAGACAATTGGGCCCTCTCTGCTTTCCTGCGCACTCTATCCTCAAAAGCACCTTTATTCACTCTCAGCAGCCTCCCCAGCAAAAAAGACAAACGTCCAGCTTTTGCTGCCACAGCAAAGGTGCCAGCGGGGAAAAGTGGTGCAGGTCCTCACTGCCTCCTGGAACCCCTTCAAATGCCCCAGACAATTGGGCCCTCTCTGCTTTCCTGCGCACTCTATCCTCAAAAGCACCTTTTTTCACTCTTGGCAGCCTCAGCAGCAAAAAAGACAAACGTCCAGCTTTTGCTGCCACAGCAAAGGTGCCAGCGGGGAAAACTCATGCTGGTCCTCACTGCCTCCTGGAACCCCTTCAAATGCCCCAGACAATTTGGCCCTCTCTGCTTTCCTGTGCACTCTATCCTCAAAAGCACCTTTTTTCACTCTCCGCAGCCTCCCTAGCAAAAAAGACAAACGTCCAGCTTTTGCTGCCACAGCAAAGGTGCCAGCGGGGAAAAGTCATGCTGGTCCTCACTGCCTCCTGGAACCCCTTCAAATGCCCCAGACAATTGGGCCCTCTCTGCTTTCCTGCGCACTCTATCCTCAAAAGCACCTTTATTCACTCTCGGCAGCCTCCCCAGCAAAAAAGACAAACGTCCAGCTTTTGCTGCCACAGCAAAGGTGCCAGCTGGGAAAAGTCATGCTGGTCCTCACTGCCTCCTGGAACCCCTTCAAATGCCCCAGACAATTGGGCCCTCTCTGCTTTCCTGCGCACTATATCCTCAAAAGCACCGTTTTTCACTCTTGGCAGCCTCCCTAGCAAAAAAGACAAACGTCCAGCTTTTGCTGCCACAGCAAAGGTGCCAGCGGGGAAAAGTCATGCTGGTCCTCACTGCCTCCTGGAACCCCTTCAAATGCCCCAGACAATTTGGCCCTCTCTGCTTTCCTGCGCACTCTATGCTCAAAAGCACCTTTTTTCAATCGCGGCAGCCTCTGCAGCAAAAAAGACAAACGTCCAGCTTTTGCTGCCACAGCAAAGGTGCCAGCGGGGAAAAGTCATGCTGGTCCTCACTGCCTCCTGGAACCCCTTCAAATGTCCCAGACAATTTCGCCTTTTCTGCTTTCCTGCGCACTCTAGCCTCAAAAGCACCTTTTTTCACTCTCGGCCGCCTCCCCAGCAAAAAAGACAAACGTCCAGCTTTTGCTGCCACAGCAAAGGTGCCAGCGGGGAAAAGTGATGCTGGTCGTCACTGCCTCCTGGAACCCCTTCAAATGCCCCAGACAATTTGGCCCTCTCTGCTTTCCTGCGCACTCTAACCTCAAAAGCACCTTTTTTTCACTCTCGGCAGCCTCCGCAGCAAAAAAGACAAACGTCCAGCTTTTGCTGCCACAGCAAAGGTGCCAGCTGGGAAAAGTCATGCTGGTCCTCACTGCCTCCTGGAACCCCTTCAAATGCCCCATACAATTGGGCCCTCTCTGCTTTCCTGCGCACTATATCCTCAAAAGCACCGTTTTTCACTCTCGGCAGCCTCCCTAGCAAAAAAGACAAACGTCCAGCTTTTGCTACCACAGTAAAGGTGCCAGCTGGGAAAAGTCATGCTGGTCCTCACTGCTTCCTGGAACCCCTTCAAATGCCCCAGACAATTTGGCCCTCTCTGCTTTCCTGCGCACTCTATCCTCAAAAGCACCTTTTTTCGCACTTGGCAGCCTCAGCAGCAAAAAAGAGAAACGTCCAGCTTTTGCTGCCACAGCAAAGGTGCCAGCGGGGAAAAGTCATGCTCGTCCTCACTGTCTCCTGGAACCCCTTCAAATGCCCCAGACAATGTCGACCTTTCTGCTTTTCTGCGCACTCTATCCTCAAAAGCACCTTTTTTCACTCTCGGCAGCCTCCGCAGCAAAAAAGACAAACGTCCAGCTTTTGCTGCCACAGCAAAGGTGCCAGCGGGGAAAAGTCATGCTGGTCCTCACTGCCTCCTGGAACCCCTTCAAATGCCCCAGACAATTTGGCCCTCTCTGCTTTCCAGCGCACTCTATCCTCAAAAGCACCTTTTTTTCACTCTCGGCAGCCTACGCAGCAAAAAAAGACAAACGCGCAGCTGTTGCTGCCACAGCAAAGGTGCCAGCGGGGAAAAGTCATGCTGGTCCTCACTGCCTCCTGGAACCCCTTCAAATGCCCCAGACAATTTGGCCCTCTCTGCTTTCCTGCGCACTCTATCCTCAAAAGCACCTTTTTTCACTCTCCGCAGCCTCCCCAGCAAAAAAGACAAACGTCCAGCTTTTGCTGCCACAGCAAAGGTGCCAGCGGGGAAAAGTCATGCTGGTCCTCACTGCCTCCTGGAACCCCTTCAAATGCCCCAGACAATTTGGCCCTCTCTTCTTTCCTGAGCACTCTATCCTCAAAAGCACCTTTTTTCACTCTCGGCAGCCTCCCCAGCAAAAAAGAGAAACGTCCAGCTTTTGCTTCCACAGCAAAGGTGCCAGCGGGGAAAAGTGATGCTGGTCCTCACTGCCTCCTGGAACCCCTTCAAATGCCCCAGACAATTTGGCCCTTTCTGCTTTCGTGCGCACTCTAACCTCAAAAGCACCTTTTTTTCACTCTCGGCAGCCTCCGCAGCAAAAAAAGACAAACGTCCAGCTTTTGCTGCCACAGCAAAGGTGCCAGCGGGGAAAAGTGATGCTGGTCCTCACTGCCTCCTGGAACCCCTTGAAATGCCCCAGACAATTTGGCCCTCTCTGCTTTCCTGCGCAGTCTAACCTCAAAAGCATCTTTTTTTCACTCTCGGCAGCCTTCGCAGCAAAAAAGACAAACGTCCAGCTTTTGCTGCCACAGCAAAGGTGCCAGCGGGGAAAAGTCATGCTGGTCCTCACTGCCTCCTGGAACCCCTTCAAATGCCCCAGACAATTTGGCCCTCTCTGCTTTCCTGCGCACTCTATGCTCAAAAGCACCTTTTTTCAATCTCGGCAGCCTCAGCAGCAAAAAAGAGAAACGTCCAGCTTTTGCTGCCACAGCAAAGGTGCCAGCGGGGAAAAGTCATGCTCGTCCTCACTGTCTCCTGGAACCCCTTCAAATGCCCCAGACAATGTCGACCTTTCTGCTTTTCTGCGCACTCTATCCTCAAAAGCACCTTTTTTCACTCTCGGCAGCCTCCCCAGCAAAAAAGACAAACGCGCAGCTGTTGCTGCCACAGCAAAGGTGCCAGCGGGGAAAAGTCATGCTGGTCCTCACTGCCTCCTGGAACCCCTTCAAATGCCCCAGACAATTGGGCCCTCTCTGCTTTCCTGCGTACTCTATCCTCAAAAGCACCTTTTTTCACTCTCGGCAGCCTCCGCAGCAAAAAAGACAAACGTCCAGCTTTTGCTGCCACAGCAAAGGTGCCAGCGGGGAAAAGTCATGCTGGTCCTCACTGCCTCCTGGAACCCCTTCAAATGCCCCAGATAATTTGGCCCTCTCTTCTTTCCTGCGCACTCTATCCTCAAAAGCACCTTTTTTCACTCTCGGCAGCCTCCCCAGCAAAAAAGACAAACGTCCAGCTTTTGCTTCCACAGCAAAGGTGCCAGCGGGGAAAAGTGATGCTGGTCCTCACTGCCTCCTGGAACCCCTTCAAATGCCCCAGACAATTTGGCCCTCTCTGCTTTCCTGCGCAGTCTAACCTCAAAAGCATCTTTTTTTCACTCTCGGCAGCCTTCGCAGCAAAAAAGACAAACGTCCAGCTTTTGCTGCCACAGCAAAGGTGCCAGCGGGGAAAAGTCATGCTGGTCCTCACTGCCTCCTGGAACCCCTTCAAATGCCCCAGACAATTTGGCCCTCTCTGCTTTCCTGCGCACTCTATGCTCAAAAGCACCTTTTTACAATCTCGGCAGCCTCAGCAGCAAAAAAGACAAACGTCCAGCTTTTGCTGCCACAGCAAAGGTGCCAGCGGGGAAAAGTCATGCTGGTCCTCACTGCCTCCTGGAACCCCTTCAAATGTCCCAGTCAATTTCGCCTTTTCTGCTTTCCTGCGCACTCTAGCCTCAAAAGCACCGTTTTTCACTCTCGGCAGCCTCCCTAGCAAAAAAGACAAACGTCCAGCTTTTGCTGCCACAGCAAAGGTGCCAGCGGGGAAAAGTCATGCTGGTCCTCACTGCCTCCTGGAACCCCTTCAAATGCCCCAGACAATTTGGCCCTCTCTGCTTTCCTGCGCGCTCTATGCTCAAAAGCACCTTTTTTCAATCTCGGCAGCCTCAGCAGCAAAAAAGACAAACGTCCAGCTTTTGCTGCCACAGCAAAGGTGCCAGCGGGGAAAAGTCATGCTGGTCCTCACTGCCTCCTGGAACCCCTTCAAATGCCCCAGACAATTTCGCCCTTTCTGCTTTTCTGCGCACTCTATCCTCAAAAGCACCTTTTTTCACTCTCGGCAGCCTCCCCAGCAAAAAAGACAAACGTCCACCTTTTGCTGCCACAGCAAAGGTGCCAGCGGGGAAAAGTCATGCTGGTCCTCACTGCCTCCTGGAACCCCTTCAAATGCCCCAGACAATTTGGCCCTCTCTGCTTTCCTGCGCACTCTAGCCTCAAAAGCACCTTTTATTCACTCTAGGCAGCCTCCGCAGAAAAAAAAGAAAAACGCCCAGCTTTTGCTGCCACAGCAAAGGTGCCAGCGGGGAAAAGTGATGCTGGTCCTCACTGCCTCCTGGAACCCCTTCAAATGCCCCAGACAATTTGGCCCTCTCTGCTTTCCTGCGCACTCTAACCTCAAAAGCACCTTTTTTTCACTCTCGGCAGCCTCCGCAGCAAAAACGACAAACGTCCAGCTTTTGCTGCCACAGCAAAGGTGCCAGCGGGGAAAAGTCATGCTGGTCATCACTGCCTCCTGGAACCCCTTCAAATGCCCCAGACAATTGGGCCCTCTCTGCTTTCCTGCGCACTATATCCTCAAAAGCACCGTTTTTCACTCTCGGCAGCCTCCCTAGCAAAAAAGACAAACGTCCAGCTTTTGCTACCACAGCAAAGGTGCCAGCTGGGAAAAGTCATGCTGGTCCTCACTGCCTCCTGGAACCCCTTCAAATGCCCCAGACAATTTGGCCCTCTCTGCTTTCCTGCGCACTCTATGCTCAAAAGCACCTTTTTTCAATCTCGGCAGCCTCAGCAGCAAAAAAGAGAAACGTCCAGCTTTTGCTGCCACAGCAAAGGTGCCAGCGGGGAAAAGTCATGCTCGTCCTCACTGTCTCCTGGAACCCCTTCAAATGCCCCAGACAATTTCGCCCTTTCTGCTTTTCTGCGCACTCTATCCTCAAAAGCACCTTTTTTCACTCTCGGCAGCCTCCCCAGCAAAAAAGACAAACGTCCAGCTTTTGCTGCCACAGCAAAGGTGCCAGCGGGCAAAAGTCATGCTGGTCCTCACTGCCTCCTGGAACCCCTTGAAATGCCCCAGACAATTTGGCCCTCTCTGCTTTCCTGCGCACTCTAGCCTCAAAAGCACCTTTTTTTCACTCTCGGCAGCCTCCGCAGAAAAAAAAGACAAACGCCCAGCTTTTGCTGCCACAGCAAAGGTGCCAGCGGGGAAAAGTGATGCTGGTCCTCACTGCCTCCTGGAACCCCTTCAAATGCCCCAGACAATTTGGCCCTCTCTGCTTTCCTGCGCACTCTATCCTCAAAAGCACCTTTTTTCACTCTTGGCAGCCTCCGCAGCAAAAAAGACAAACGTCCAGCTTTTGCTGCCACAGCAAATGTGCCAGCGAGGAAAAGTCATGCTGGTCGTCACTGCCTCCTGGAACCCCTTCAAATGCCCCAGAAGATTTGGCCCTCTCTGCTTTCCTGCGCACTCTAACCTCAAAAGCACCTTTTTTTCACTCTCGGCATCCTCCGCAGCAAAAAAGACAAACGTCCAGCTTTTGCTGCCACAGCAAAGGTGCCAGCTGGGAAAAGTCATGCTGGTCCTCACTGCCTCCTGGAACCCCTTCAAATGCCCCATACAATTGGGCCCTCTCTGCTTTCCTGCGCACTATATCCTCAAAAGCACCGTTTTTCACTCTCGGCAGCCTCCCTAGCAAAAAAGACAAACGTCCAGCTTTTGCTACCACAGTAAAGGTGCCAGCTGGGAAAAGTCATGCTGGTCCTCACTGCCTCCTGGAACCCCTTCAAATGCCCCAGACAATTTGGCCCTCTCTGCTTTCCTGCGCACTCTATGCTCAAAAGTACCTTTTTTCAATCTCGGCAGCCTCAGCAGCAAAAAAGAGAAACGTCCAGCTTTTGCTGCCACAGCAAAGGTGCCAGCGGGGAAAAGTCATGCTGGTCCTCACTGCCTCCTGGAACCCCTTCAAATGCCCCAGACAATTTGGCCCTCTCTGCTTTCCAGCGCACTCTATACTCAAAAGCACCTTTTTTTCACTCTCGGCAGCCTCCGCAGAAAAAAAAGACAAACGCGCAGCTGTTGCTGCCACAGCAAAGGTGCCAGCGGGGAAAAGTCATGCTGGTCCTCACTGCCTCCTGGAACCCCTTCAAATGCCCCAGACAATTTGGCCCTCTCTGCTTTCCTGCGCACTCTATCCTCAAAAGCACCTTTTTTCACTCTCGGCAGCCTCCGCAGCAAAAAAGACAAACGTCCAGCTTTTGCTGCCACAGCAAAGGTGCCAGCGGGGAAAAGTCATGCTGGTCCTCACTGCCTCCTGGAACCCCTTCAAATGCCCCAGACAATTTGGCCCTCTCTTCTTTCCTGCGCACTCTATCCTCAAAAGCACCTTTTTTCACTCTCGGCAGCCTCCCCAGCAAAAAAGACAAACGTCCAGCTTTTGCTTCCACAGCAAAGGCGCCAGCGGGGAAAAGTGATGCTGGTCCTCACTGCCTCCTGGAACCCCTTCAAATGCCCCAGACAATTTGGCCCTTTCTGCTTTCCTGTGCACTCTATCCTCAAAAGCACCTTTATTCACTCTCGGCAGCCTCCGCAGCAAAAAAGACAAACGTCCAGCTTTTGCTGCCACAGCAAAGGTGCCAGCGGGGAAAAGTGATGCAGGTCCTCACTGCCTCCTGGAACCCCTTCAAATGCCCCAGACAATTGGGCCCTCTCTGCTTTCCTGCGCACTCTATCCTCAAAAGCACCTTTTTTCACTCTTGGCAGCCTCCCTAGCAAAAAAGACAAACGTCCAGCTTTTGCTGCCACAGCAAAGGTGCCAGCGGGGAAAAGTCATGCTGGTCCTCACTGCCTCCTGGGACCCCTTGAAATGCCCCAGACAATTTGGCCCTCTCTGCTTTCCTGTGCACTCTATCCTCAAAAGCAACCTTTTTCACTCTCGGCAGCCTCCCTATCAAAAAAGAAAAACGTCCAGCTTTTGCTGCCACAGCAAAGGTGCCAGCGGGGAAAAGTCATGCTGGTCCTCACTGCCTCCTGGAACCCCTTCAAATGCCCCAGACAATTGGGCCCTCTCTGCTTTCCTGCGCACTCTATCCTCAAAAGCACCTTTATTCACTCTCGGCAGCCTCCCCAGCAAAAAAGACAAACGTCCAGCTTTTGCTGCCACAGCAAAGGTGCCAGCGGGGAAAAGTCATGCTGGTCCTCACTGCCTCCTGGAACCCCTTCAAATGCCCCAGACAATTTGGCCCTCTCTGCTTTCCTGCGCACTCTAGCCTCAAAAGCACCTTTTTTCAATCGCGGCAGCCTCTGCAGCAAAAAAGACAAACGTCCAGCTTTTGCTGCCACAGCAAAGGTGCCAGCGGGGAAAAGTCATGCTGGTCCTCACTGCCTCCTGGAACCCCTTCAAATGTCCCAGACAATTTCGCCTTTTCTGCTTTCCTGCGCACTCTATCCTCAAAAGCACCTTTTTTCACTCTCGCCAGCCTCCGCAGCAAAAAAAGACAAACATCCAGCTTTTGCTGCCACAGCAAAGGTGCCAGCGGGGAAAAGTGATGCTGGTCCTCACTGCCTCCTGGAACCCCTTCAAATGCCCCAGACAATTTGGCCCTCTCTGCTTTCCTGCGCACTCTAACCTCAAAAGCACCTTTTTTTCACTCTCGGCAGCCTCCGCAGCAAAAAAGACAAACGTCCAGCTTTTGCTGCCACAGCAAAGGTGCCAGCGGGGAAAAGTCATGCTGGTCCTCACTGCCTCCTGGAACCCCTTCAAATGCCCCATACAATTGGGCCCTCTCTGCTTTCCTGCGCACTATATCCTCAAAAGCACCGTTTTTCACTCTCGGCAGCCTCCCTAGCAAAAAAGACAAACGTCCAGCTTTTGCTACCACAGTAAAGGTGCCAGCTGGGAAAAGTCATGCTGGTCCTCACTTCCTCCTGGAACCCCTTCAAATGCCCCAGACAATTTGGCCCTCTCTGCTTTCCTGCGCACTCTATGCTCAAAAGCACCTTTTTTCAATCTCGGCAGCCTCAGCAGCAAAAAAGAGAAACGTCCAGCTTTTGCTGCCACAGCAAAGGTGCCAGCGGGGAAAAGTCATGCTGGTCCTCACTGCCTCCTGGAACCCCTTCAAATGCCCCAGACAATTTGGCCCTCTCTGCTTTCCTGCGCACTCTAACCTCAAAAGCACCTTTTTTCACTCTCGGCAGCCTCCGCAGCAAAAAAGACAAACGTCCAGCTTTTGCTGCCACAGCAAAGGTGCCAGCTGGGAAAAGTGATGCTGGTCCTCCCTGCCTCCTGGAACCCCTTCAAATGCCCCATACAATTGGGCCCTCTCTGCTTTCCTGCGCACTATATCCTCAAAAGCACCGTTTTTCACTCTCGGCAGCCTCCCTAGCAAAAAAGACAAACGTCCAGCTTTTGCTACCACAGTAAAGGTGCCAGCTGGGAAAAGTCATGCTGGTCCTCACTGCCTCCTGGTACCCCTTCAAATTCCCCAGACAATTTGGCCCTCTCTGCTTTCCTGCGCAGTCTAACCTCAAAAGCATCTTTTTTTCACTCTCGGCAGCCTTCGCAGCAAAAAAAGACAAACGTCCAGCTTTTGCTGCCACAGCAAAGGTGCCAGCGGGGAAAAGTCATGCTGGTCCTCACTGCCTCCTGGAACCCCTTCAAATGCCCCAGACAATTTGGCCCTCTCTGCTTTCCTGCGCACTCTATCCTCAAAAGCGCCTTTTTTCACTCTTGGCAGCCTCCCCAGCAAAAAAGACAAACGTCCAGCTTTTGCTGCCACAGCAAAGGTGCCAGCGGGGAAAAGTGATGCTGGTCGTCACTGCCTCCTGGAACCCCATCAAATGCCCCAGACAATTGGGCCCTCTCTGCTTTCCTGCGCACTCTAACCTCAAAAGCACCTTTTTTCACTCTCGGCAGCCTCCGCAGCAAAAAAGACAAACGTCCAGCTTTTGCTGCCACAGCAAAGGTGCCAGCGGGGAAAAGTCATGCTGGTCCTCACTGCCTCCTGGAACCCCTTCAAATGCCCCAGAAAATTGGGCCCTCTCTGCTTTCCTGCGCACTATATCCTCAAAAGCACCGTTTTTCACTCTCGGCAGCCTCCCCAGCAAAAAAGACAAACGTCCAGCTTTTGCTACCACAGCAAAGGTGCCAGCTGGGAAAAGTCATGCTGGTCCTCACTGCCTCCTGGAACCCCTTCAAATGCCCCAGACAATTTGGCCATCTCTGCTTTCCTGCGCACTCTATGCTCAAAAGCACCTTTTTTCAATCTCGGAAGCCTCAGCAGCAAAAAAGAGAAACGTCCAGCTTTTGCTGCCACAGCAAAGGTGCCAGCAGGGAAAAGTCATGCTGGTCCTCACTGCCTCCTGGAACCCCTTAAAATGCCCCAGACAATTTTGCCCTCTCTGCTTTCCAGCGCACTCTATCCTCAAAAGCACCTTTTTTTCACTCTCGGCAGCCTCCGCAGAAAAAAAAGACAAACGCGCAGCTGTTGCTGCCACAGCAAAGGTGCCAGCGGGGAAAAGTCATGCTGGTCCTCACTGCCTCCTGGAACACCTTCAAATGCCCCAGACAATTTGGCCCTCTCTGCTTTCCTGCGCACTCTATCCTCAAAAGCACCTTTTTTCACTCTCGGCAGCTTCCCCAGCAAAAAAGACAAACGTCCAGCTTTTGCTGCTACAGCAAAGGTGCCAGCGGGGAAAAGTCATGCTGGTCCTCACTGCCTCCTGGAACCCCTTCAAATGCCCCAGACAATTTGGCCCTCTCTTCTTTCCTGCGCACTCTATCCTCAAAAGCACCTTTTTTCACTCTCGGCAGCCTCCCCAGCAAAAAAGACAAACGTCCAGCTTTTGCTTCCACAGCAAAGGCGCCAGCGGGGAAAAGTGATGCTGGTCCTCACTGCCTCCTGGAACCCCTTCAAATGCCCCAGACAATTTGGCCCTTTCTGCTTTCCTGCGCACTCTAACCTCAAAAGCACCTTTTTTTCACTCTCGGCAGCCTCCGCAGCAAAAAAAGACAAACGTCCAGCTTTTGCTGCCACAGCAAAGGTGCCAGCGGGGAAAAGTGATGCTGGTCCTCACTGCCTCCTGGAACCCCTTCAAATGCCCCAGACAATTGGGCCCTCTCTGCTTTCCTGCGCAGTCTAACCTCAAAAGCATCATTTTTTCACTCTCGGCAGCCTTCGCAGCAAAAAAGAGAAACGTCCAGCTTTTGCTGCCACAGCAAAGGTGCCAGCGGGGAAAAGTCATGGTCGTCCTCACTGTCTCCTGGAACCCCTTCAAATGCCCCAGACAATTTCGCCCTTTCTGCTTTTCTGCGCACTCTATCCTCAAAAGCACCTTTTTTCACTCTCGGACGCCTCCCCAGCAAAAAAGACAAACGTCCAGATTTTGCTGCCACAGCAAAGGTGCCAGCGGGGAAAAGTCATGCTGGTCCTCACTGCCTCCTGGAACCCCTTGAAATGCCCCAGACAATTTGGCCCTCTCTGCTTTCCTGCGCACTCTAGCCTCAAAACCACCTTTTTTTCACTCTCGGCAGCCTCCGCAGAAAAAAAAGACAAACGCGCAGCTGTTGCTGCCACAGCAAAGGTGCCAGCGGGGAAAAGTCATGCTGGTCCTCACTGCCTCCTGGAACCCCTTCAAATGCCCCAGACAATTTGGCCCTCTCTGCTTTCCTGCGCACTCTATCCTCAAAAGCACCTTTTTTCACTCTTGGCAGCCTCCGCAGCAAAAAAGACAAACGTCCAGCTTTTGCTGCCACAGCAAAGGTGCCAGCGGGGAAAAGTGATGCTGGTCGTCACTGCCTCCTGGAACCCCTTCAAATGCCCCAGACAATTTGGCCCTCTCTGCTTTCCTGCGCACTCTAACCTCAAAAGCACCTTTTTTTCACTCTCGGCAGCCTCCGCAGCAAAAAAGACAAACGTCCAGCTTTTGCTGCCACAGCAAAGGTGCCAGCTGGGAAAAGTCATGCTGGTCCTCACTGCCTCCTGGAACCCCTTCAAATGCCCCATACAATTGGGCCCTCTCTGCTTTCCTGCGCACTATATCCTCAAAAGCACCGTTTTTCACTCTTGGCAGCCTCCCTAGCAAAAAAGACAAACGTCCAGCTTTTGCTACGACAGTAAAGGTGCCAGCTGGGAAAAGTCATGCTGGTCCTCACTGCCTCCTGGAACCCCTTCAAATGCCCCAGACAATTTGGCCCTCTCTGCTTTCCTGCGCACTCTATGCTCAAAAGCACCTTTTTTCAATCTCGGCAGCCTCAGCAGCAAAAAAGAGAAACGTCCAGCTTTTGCTGCCACAGCAAAGGTGCCAGCGGGGAAAACTCATGCTGGTCCTCACTGCCTCCTGGAACCCCTTCAAATGCCCCAGACAATTTGGCCCTCTCTGCTTTCCAGCGCACTCTATCCTCAAAAGCACCTTTTTTTCACTCTCGGCAGCCTCCGCAGAAAAAAAAGACAAACGCGCAGCTGTTGCTGCCACAGCAAAGGTGCCAGCGGGGAAAAGTCATGCTGGTCCTCACTGCCTCCTGGAACCCCTTCAAATGCCCCAGACAATTTGGCCCTCTGTGCTTTCCTGCGCAGTCTATGCTCAAAAGCACCTTTTTTCACTCTCGGCAGCCTCCCCAGCAAAAAAGACAAACGTCCAGCTTTTGCTGCCACAGCAAAGGTGCCAGCGGGGAAAAGTCATGCTGGTCCTCACTGCCTCCTGGAACCCCTTCAAATGCCCCAGACAATTTGGCCCTCTCTTCTTTCATGCGCACTCTATCCTCAAAAGCACCTTTTTTCACTCTCGGCAGCCTCCCCAGCAAAAAAGACAAACGTCCAGCTTTTGCTTCCACAGCAAAGGCGCCAGCGGGGAAAAGTGATGCTGGTCCTCACTGCCTCCTGGAACCCCTTCAAATGCCCCAGACAATTTGGCCCTCTCTGCTTTCCTGCGCACTCTAACCTCAAAAGCACCTTTTTTTCACTCTCGGCAGCCTCCGCAGCAAAAAAGACAAACGTCCAGCTTTTGCTGCCACAGCAAAGGTGCCAGCGGGGAAAAGTCATGCTGGTCCTCACTGCCTCCTGGAACCCCTTGAAATGCCCCAGACAATTTGGCCCTCTCTGCTTTCCTGCGCAGTCTAACCTCAAAAGCATCTTTTTTTCACTCTCGGCAGCCTTCGCAGCAAAAAAGACAAACTTCCAGCTTTTGCTGCCACAGCAAAGGTGCCAGCTGGGAAAAGTCATGCTGGTCCTCACTGCCTCCTGGAACCCCTTGAAATGCCCCAGACAATTTGGCCCTCTCTGCTTTCCTGCGCACTCTATGCTCAAAAGCACCTTTTTTCAATCTCGGCAGCCTCTGCAGCAAAAAAGACAAACGTCCAGCTTTTGCTGCCACAGCAAAGGTGCCAGCGGGGAAAAGTCATGCTGGTCCTCACTGCCTCCTCGAACCCCTTCAAATGTCCCAGACAATTTCGCCTTTTCTGCTTTCCTTCGCACTCTAGCATCAAAAGCACCTTTTTTCACTCTCGGCAGCCTCCGCAGCAAAAAAAGACAAACGTCCAGCTTTTGCTGCCACAGCAAAGGTGCCAGCGGGGAAAAGTGATGCTGGTCCTCACTGCCTCCTGGAACCCCTTCAAATGCCCCAGACAATTTGGCCCTCTCTGCTTTCCTGCGCAGTCTAACCTCAAAAGCATCTTTTTTTCACTCTCGGCAGCCTTCGCAGCAAAAAGACAAACGTCCAGCTTTTGCTGCCACAGCAAATGTGCCAGCGGGGAAAAGTCATGCTGGTCCTCACTGCCTCCTGGAACCCCTTCAAATGCCCCAGACAATTTGGCCCTCTCTGCTTTCCTGCGCACTCTATGCTCAAAAGCCCCTTTTTTCAATCTCGGCAGCCTCAGCAGAAAAAAAAGACAAACGCCCAGCTTTTACTGCCACAGCAAAGGTGCCAGCGGGGAAAAGTCATGCTGGTCCTCACTGCCTCCTGGAACCCCTTCAAATGCCCCAGACAATTTGGCCCCCTCTGCTTTCCTGCGCACTCTAGCCTCAAAAGCACCTTTTATTCACTCTCGGCAGCCTCCGCAGAAAAAAAAGACAAACGCCCAGCTTTTGCTGCATCAGCAAAGGTGCCAGCGGGGAAAAGTGATGCTGGTCCTCACTGCCTCCTGGAACCCCTTGAAATGCCCCAGACAATTTGGCCCTCTGTGCTTTCCTGCGCACTCTATCCTCAAAAGCACCTTTATTCACTCTCGGCAGCCTCCCCAGCAAAAAAGACAAACGTCCAGCTTTTGCTGCCACAGCAAAGGTGCCAGCTGGGAAAAGTCATGCTGGTCCTCACTGCCTCCTGGAACCCCTTCAAATGCCCCAGACAATTGGGCCCTCTCTGCTTTCCTGCGCACTATATCCTCAAAAGCACCTTTTTTCACTCTTGGCAGCCTCCCTAGCAAAAAAGACAAACGTCCAGCTTTTGCTGCCAAAGCAAAGGTGCCAGCGGGGAAAAGTGATGCTGGTCGTCACTGCCTCCTGGAACCCCTTCAAATGCCCCAGACAATTTGGCCCTCTCTGCTTTCCTGCGCACTCTAACCTCAAAAGCACCTTTTTTTCACTCTCGGCAGCCTCCGCAGCAAAAAAGACAAACGTCCAGCTTTTGCTGCCACAGCAAAGGTGCCAGCTGGGAAAAGTCATGCTGGTCCTCACTGCCTCCTGGAACCCCTTCAAATGCCCCAGACAATTGGGCCCTCTCTGCTTTCCTGCGCACTATATCCTCAAAAGCACCGTTTTTCACTCTTGGCAGCCTCCCTAGCAAAAAAGACAAACGTCCAGCTTTTGCTACGACAGTAAAGGTGCCAGCTGGGAAAAGTCATGCTGGTCCTCACTGCCTCCTGGAACCCCTTCAAATGCCCCAGACAATTTGGCCCTCTCTGCTTTCCTGCGCACTCTATGCTCAAAAGCACCTTTTTTCAATCTCGGCAGCCTCAGCAGCAAAAAAGAGAAACGTCCAGCTTTTGCTGCCACAGCAAAGGTGCCAGCGGGGAAAACTCATGCTGGTCCTCACTGCCTCCTGGAACCCCTTCAAATGCCCCAGACAATTTGGCCCTCTCTGCTTTCCAGCGCACTCTATCCTCAAAAGCACCTTTTTTTCACTCTCGGCAGCCTCCGCAGAAAAAAAAGACAAACGCGCAGCTGTTGCTGCCACAGCAAAGGTGCCAGCGGGGAAAAGTCATGCTGGTCCTCACTGCCTCCTGGAACCCCTTCAAATGCCCCAGACAATTTGGCCCTCTGTGCTTTCCTGCGCAGTCTATGCTCAAAAGCACCTTTTTTCACTCTCGGCAGCCTCCCCAGCAAAAAAGACAAACGTCCAGCTTTTGCTGCCACAGCAAAGGTGCCAGCGGGGAAAAGTCATGCTGGTCCTCACTGCCTCCTGGAACCCCTTCAAATGCCCCAGACAATTTGGCCCTCTCTTCTTTCCTGCGCACTCTATCCTCAAAAGCACCTTTTTTCACTCTCGGCAGCCTCCCCAGCAAAAAAGACAAACGTCCAGCTTTTGCTTCCACAGCAAAGGCGCCAGCGGGGAAAAGTGATGCTGGTCCTCACTGCCTCCTGGAACCCCTTCAAATGCCCCAGACAATTTGGCCCTCTCTGCTTTCCTGCGCACTCTAACCTCAAAAGCACCTTTTTTTCACTCTCGGCAGCCTCCGCAGCAAAAAAGACAAACGTCCAGCTTTTGCTGCCACAGCAAAGGTGCCAGCGGGGAAAAGTCATGCTGGTCCTCACTGCCTCCTGGAACCCCTTGAAATGCCCCAGACAATTTGGCCCTCTCTGCTTTCCTGCGCACTCTAGCATCAAAAGCACCTTTTTTCAATCTCGGCAGCCTCTGCAGCAAAAAAGACAAACGTCCAGCTTTTGCTGCCACAGCAAAGGTGCCAGCGGGGAAAAGTCATGCTGGTCCTCACTGCCTCCTGGAACCCCTTCAAATGTCCCAGACAATTTCGCCTTTTCTGCTTTCCTTCGCACTCTAGCATCAAAAGCACCTTTTTTCACTCTCGGCAGCCTCCGCAGCAAAAAAAGACAAACGTCCAGCTTTTGCTGCCACAGCAAAGGTGCCAGCGGGGAAAAGTGATGCTGGTCCTCACTGCCTCCTGGAACCCCTTCAAATGCCCCAGACAATTTGGCCCTCTCTGCTTTCCTGCGCAGTCTAACCTCAAAAGCATCTTTTTTTCACTCTCGGCAGCCTTCGCAGCAAAAAGACAAACGTCCAGCTTTTGCTGCCACAGCAAATGTGCCAGCGGGGAAAAGTCATGCTGGTCCTCACTGCCTCCTGGAACCCCTTCAAATGCCCCAGACAATTTGGCCCTCTCTGCTTTCCTGCGCACTCTATGCTCAAAAGCACCTTTTTTCAATCTCGGCAGCCTCAGCAGAAAAAAAAGACAAACGCCCAGCTTTTACTGCCACAGCAAAGGTGCCAGCGGGGAAAAGTCATGCTGGTCCTCACTGCCTCCTGGAACCCCTTCAAATGCCCCAGACAATTTGGCCCCCTCTGCTTTCCTGCGCACTCTAGCCTCAAAAGCACCTTTTATTCACTCTCGGCAGCCTCCGCAGAAAAAAAAGACAAACGCCCAGCTTTTGCTGCATCAGCAAAGGTGCCAGCGGGGAAAAGTGATGCTGGTCCTCACTGCCTCCTGGAACCCCTTGAAATGCCCCAGACAATTTGGCCCTCTGTGCTTTCCTGCGCACTCTATCCTCAAAAGCACCTTTATTCACTCTCGGCAGCCTCCCCAGCAAAAAAGACAAACGTCCAGCTTTTGCTGCCACAGCAAAGGTGCCAGCTGGGAAAAGTCATGCTGGTCCTCACTGCCTCCTGGAACCCCTTCAAATGCCCCAGACAATTGGGCCCTCTCTGCTTTCCTGCGCACTATATCCTCAAAAGCACCTTTTTTCACTCTTGGCAGCCTCCCTAGCAAAAAAGACAAACGTCCAGCTTTTGCTGCCAAAGCAAAGGTGCCAGCGGGGAAAAGTGATGCTGGTCCTCACTGCCTCCTGGGACCCCTTCAAATGCCCCATACAATTGGGCCCTCTCTGCTTTCCTGCGCACTCTATCCTCAAAACCACCTTTTTTTCACTCTCGGCAGCCTCCGCAGCAAAAAAAGACAAACGCCCAGCTTTTGCTGCCACAGCAAAGGTGCCAGCGGGGAAAAGTCATGCTGGTCCTCACTGCCTCCTGGAACCCCTTCAAATGCCCCATACAATTGGGCCCTCTCTGCTTTCCTGCGCACTATATCCTCAAAAGCACCGTTTTTCACTCTTGGCAGCCTCCCTAGCAAAAAAGACAAACGTCCAGCTTTTGCTACGACAGTAAAGGTGCCAGCTGGGAAAAGTCATGCTGGTCCTCACTGCCTCCTGGAACCCCTTCAAATGCCCCAGACAATTTGGCCCTCTCTGCTTTCCTGCGCACTCTATGCTCAAAAGCACCTTTTTTCAATCTCGGCAGCCTCAGCAGCAAAAAAGAGAAACGTCCAGCTTTTGCTGCCACAGCAAAGGTGCCAGCGGGGAAAAGTCATGCTGGTCCTCACTGCCTCCTGGAACCCCTTCAAATGCCCCAGACAATTTGGCCCTCTCTGCTTTCCAGCGCACTCTATCCTCAAAAGCACCTTTTTTTCACTCTCGGCAGCCTCCGCAGAAAAAAAAGACAAACGCGCAGCTGTTGCTGCCACAGCAAAGGTGCCAGCGGGGAAAAGTCATGCTGGTCCTCACTGCCTCCTGGAACCCCTTCAAATGCCCCAGACAATTTGGCCCTCTGTGCTTTCCTGCGCAGTCTATGCTCAAAAGCACCTTTTTTCACTCTCGGCAGCCTCCCCAGCAAAAAAGACAAACGTCCAGCTTTTGCTGCCACAGCAAAGGTGCCAGCGGGGAAAAGTCATGCTGGTCCTCACTGCCTCCTGGAACCCCTTCAAATGCCCCAGACAATTTGGCCCTCTCTTCTTTCCTGCGCACTCTATCCTCAAAAGCACCTTTTTTCACTCTCGGCAGCCTCCCCAGCAAAAAAGACAAACGTCCAGCTTTTGCTTCCACAGCAAAGGCGCCAGCGGGGAAAAGTGATGCTGGTCCTCACTGCCTCCTGGAACCCCTTCAAATGCCCCAGACAATTTGGCCCTCTCTGCTTTCCTGCGCACTCTAACCTCAAAAGCACCTTTTTTTCACTCTCGGCAGCCTCCGCAGCAAAAAAGACAAACGTCCAGCTTTTGCTGCCACAGCAAAGGTGCCAGCGGGGAAAAGTCATGCTGGTCCTCACTGCCTCCTGGAACCCCTTGAAATGCCCCAGACAATTTGGCCCTCTCTGCTTTCCTGCGCACTCTATGCTCAAAAGCACCTTTTTTCAATCTCGGCAGCCTCTGCAGCAAAAAAGACAAACGTCCAGCTTTTGCTGCCACAGCAAAGGTGCCAGCGGGGAAAAGTCATGCTGGTCCTCACTGCCTCCTGGAACCCCTTCAAATGTCCCAGACAATTTCGCCTTTTCTGCTTTCCTTCGCACTCTAGCATCAAAAGCACCTTTTTTCACTCTCGGCAGCCTCCGCAGCAAAAAAAGACAAACGTCCAGCTTTTGCTGCCACAGCAAAGGTGCCAGCGGGGAAAAGTGATGCTGGTCCTCACTGCCTCCTGGAACCCCTTCAAATGCCCCAGACAATTTGGCCCTCTCTGCTTTCCTGCGCAGTCTAACCTCAAAAGCATCTTTTTTTCACTCTCGGCAGCCTTCGCAGCAAAAAGACAAACGTCCAGCTTTTGCTGCCACAGCAAATGTGCCAGCGGGGAAAAGTCATGCTGGTCCTCACTGCCTCCTGGAACCCCTTCAAATGCCCCAGACAATTTGGCCCTCTCTGCTTTCCTGCGCACTCTATGCTCAAAAGCACCTTTTTTCAATCTCGGCAGCCTCAGCAGAAAAAAAAGACAAACGCCCAGCTTTTACTGCCACAGCAAAGGTGCCAGCGGGGAAAAGTCATGCTGGTCCTCACTGCCTCCTGGAACCCCTTCAAATGCCCCAGACAATTTGGCCCCCTCTGCTTTCCTGCGCACTCTAGCCTCAAAAGCACCTTTTATTCACTCTCGGCAGCCTCCGCAGAAAAAAAAGACAAACGCCCAGCTTTTGCTGCATCAGCAAAGGTGCCAGCGGGGAAAAGTGATGCTGGTCCTCACTGCCTCCTGGAACCCCTTGAAATGCCCCAGACAATTTGGCCCTCTGTGCTTTCCTGCGCACTCTATCCTCAAAAGCACCTTTATTCACTCTCGGCAGCCTCCCCAGCAAAAAAGACAAACGTCCAGCTTTTGCTGCCACAGCAAAGGTGCCAGCTGGGAAAAGTCATGCTGGTCCTCACTGCCTCCTGGAACCCCTTCAAATGCCCCAGACAATTGGGCCCTCTCTGCTTTCCTGCGCACTATATCCTCAAAAGCACCTTTTTTCACTCTTGGCAGCCTCCCTAGCAAAAAAGACAAACGTCCAGCTTTTGCTGCCAAAGCAAAGGTGCCAGCGGGGAAAAGTGATGCTGGTCCTCACTGCCTCCTGGGACCCCTTCAAATGCCCCATACAATTGGGCCCTCTCTGCTTTCCTGCGCACTCTATCCTCAAAACCACCTTTTTTTCACTCTCGGCAGCCTCCGCAGCAAAAAAAGACAAACGCCCAGCTTTTGCTGCCACAGCAAAGGTGCCAGCGGGGAAAAGTCATGCTGGTCCTCACTGCCTCCTGGAACCCCTTCAAATGCCCCATACAATTGGGCCCTCTCTGCTTTCCTGCGCACTATATCCTCAAAAGCACCGTTTTTCACTCTTGGCAACCTCCCTAGCAAAAAAGACAAACGTCCAGCTTTTGCTACCACAGTAAAGGTGCCAGCTGGGAAAAGTCATGCTGGTCCTCACTGCCTCCTGGAACCCCTTCAAATGCCCCAGACAATTTGGCCCTCTCTGCTTTCCTGCGCACTCTATGCTCAAAAGCACCTTTTTTCAATCTCGGCAGCCTCAGCAGCAAAAAAGAGAAACGTCCAGCTTTTGCTGCCACAGCAAAGGTGCCAGCGGGGAAAAGTCATGCTGGTCCTCACTGCCTCCTGGAACCCCTTCAAATGCCCCAGACAATTTGGCCCTCTCTGCTTTCCTGCGCACTCTATCCTCAAAAGCACCTTTTTTTCACTCTCGGCAGCCTCCGCAGAAAAAAAAGACAATTGCGCAGCTGTTGCTGCCACAGCAAAGGTGCCAGCGGGGAAAAGTCATGCTGGTCCTCACTGCCTCCTGGAACCCCTTCAAATGCCCCAGACAATTTGGCCCTCTGTGCTTTCCTGCGCAGTCTATGCTCAAAAGCACCTTTTTTCACTCTCGGCAGCCTCCCCAGCAAAAAAGACAAACGTCCAGCTTTTGCTGCCACAGCAAAGGTGCCAGCGGGGAAAAGTCATGGTCGTCCTCACTGTCTCCTGGAACCCCTTCAAATGCCCCAGACAATTTCGCCCTTTCTGCTTTTCTGCGCACTCTATCCTCAAAAGCACCTTTTTTCACTCTCGGACGCCTCCCCAGCAAAAAAGACAAACGTCCAGCTTTTGCTGCCACAGCAAAGGTGCCAGCGGGGAAAAGTCATGCTGGTCCTCACTGCCTCCTGGAACCCCTTGAAATGCCCCAGACAATTTGGCCCTCTCTGCTTTCCTGCGCACTCTAGCCTCAAAACCACCTTTTTTTCACTCTCGGCAGCCTCCGCAGAAAAAAAAGACAAACGCGCAGCTGTTGCTGCCACAGCAAAGGTGCCAGCGGGGAAAAGTCATGCTGGTCCTCACTGCCTCCTGGAACCCCTTCAAATGCCCCAGACAATTTGGCCCTCTCTGCTTTCCTGCGCACTCTATGCTCAAAAGCACCTTTTTTCACTCTTGGCAGCCTCCGCAGCAAAAAAGACAAACGTCCAGCTTTTGCTGCCACAGCAAAGGTGCCAGCGGGGAAAAGTGATGCTGGTCGTCACTGCCTCCTGGAACCCCTTCAAATGCCCCAGACAATTTGGCCCTCTCTGCTTTCCTGCGCACTCTAGCCTCAAAAGCACCTTTTTTTCACTCTCGGCAGCCTCCGCAGCAAAAAAGACAAACGTCCAGCTTTTGCTGCCACAGCAAAGGTGCCAGCTGGGAAAAGTCATGCTGGTCCTCACTGCCTCCTGGAACCCCTTCAAATGCCCCATACAATTGGGCCCTCTCTGCTTTCCTGCGCACTATATCCTCAAAAGCACCGTTTTTCACTCTTGGCAGCCTCCCTAGCAAAAAAGACAAACGTCCAGCTTTTGCTACCACAGTAAAGGTGCCAGCTGGGAAAAGTCATGCTGGTCCTCACTGCCTCCTGGAACCCCTTCAAATGCCCCAGACAATTTGGCCCTCTCTGCTTTCCTGCGCACTCTATCCTCAAAAGCACCTTTTTTCAATCTCGGCAGCCTCAGCAGCAAAAAAGAGAAACGTCCAGCTTTTGCTGCCACAGCAAAGGTGCCAGCGGGGAAAAGTCATGCTGGTCCTCACTGCCTCCTGGAACCCCTTCAAATGCCCCAGACAATTTGGCCCTCTCTGCTTTCCAGCGCACTCTATCCTCAAAAGCACCTTTTTTTCACTCTCGGCAGCCTCCGCAGAAAAAAAAGACAAACGCGCAGCTGTTGCTGCCACAGCAAAGGTGCCAGCGGGGAAAAGTCATGCTGGTCCTCACTGCCTCCTGGAACCCCTTCAAATGCCCCAGACAATTTGGCCCTCTCTGCTTTCCTGCGCACTCTATGCTCAAAAGCACCTTTTTTCAATCTCGGCAGCCTCTGCAGCAAAAAAGACAAACGTCCAGCTTTTGCTGCCACAGCAAAGGTGCCAGCGGGGAAAAGTCATGCTGGTCCTCACTGCCTCCTGGAACCCCTTCAAATGTCCCAGACAATTTCGCCTTTTCTGCTTTCCTTCGCACTCTAGCATCAAAAGCACCTTTTTTCACTCTCGGCAGCCTCCGCAGCAAAAAAAGACAAACGTCCAGCTTTTGCTGCCACAGCAAAGGTGCCAGCGGGGAAAAGTGATGCTGGTCCTCACTGCCTCCTGGAACCCCTTCAAATGCCCCAGACAATTTGGCCCTCTCTGCTTTCCTGCGCAGTCTAACCTCAAAAGCATCTTTTTTTCACTCTCGGCAGCCTTCGCAGCAAAAAGACAAACGTCCAGCTTTTGCTGCCACAGCAAATGTGCCAGCGGGGAAAAGTCATGCTGGTCCTCACTGCCTCCTGGAACCCCTTCAAATGCCCCAGACAATTTGGCCCTCTCTGCTTTCCTGCGCACTCTATGCTCAAAAGCACCTTTTTTCAATCTCGGCAGCCTCAGCAGAAAAAAAAGACAAACGCCCAGCTTTTGCTGCCACAGCAAAGGTGCCAGCGGGGAAAAGTCATGCTGGTCCTCACTGCCTCCTGGAACCCCTTCAAATGCCCCAGACAATTTGGCCCCCTCTGCTTTCCTGCGCACTCTAGCCTCAAAAGCACCTTTTATTCACTCTCGGCAGCCTCCGCAGAAAAAAAAGACAAACGCCCAGCTTTTGCTGCATCAGCAAAGGTGCCAGCGGGGAAAAGTCATGCTGGTCCTCACTGCCTCCTGGAACCCCTTGAAATGCCCCATATAATTTGGCCCTCTCTGCTTTCCTGCGCACTCTATCCTCAAAAGCACCTTTTTTCACTCTCGGCAGCCTCCCCAGCAAAAAAGACAAACGTCCAGCTTTTGCTTCCACAGCAAAGGCGCCAGCGGGGAAAAGTGATGCTGGTCCTCACTGCCTCCTGGAACCCCTTCAAATGCCCCAGACAATTTGGCCCTTTCTGCTTTCCTGCGCACTCTAACCTCAAAAGCACCTTTTTTTCACTCTCGGCAGCCTCCGCAGCAAAAAAAGACAAACGTCCAGCTTTTGCTGCCACAGCAAAGGTGCCAGCGGGGAAAAGTGATGCTGGTCCTCACTGCCTCCTGGAACCCCTTCAAATGCCCCAGACAATTGGGCCCTCTCTGCTTTCCTGCGCAGTCTAACCTCAAAAGCATCATTTTTTCATTCTCGGCAGCCTTCGCAGCAAAAAAGAGAAACGTCCAGCTTTTGCTGCCACAGCAAAGGTGCCAGCGGGGAAAAGTCATGGTCGTCCTCACTGTCTCCTGGAACCCCTTCAAATGCCCCAGACAATTTCGCCCTTTCTGCTTTTCTGCGCACTCTATCCTCAAAAGCACCTTTTTTCACTCTCGGACGCCTCCCCAGCAAAAAAGACAAACGTCCAGATTTTGCTGCCACAGCAAAGGTGCCAGCGGGGAAAAGTCATGCTGGTCCTCACTGCCTCCTGGAACCCCTTCAAATGCCCCAGACAATTTGGCCCTCTCTGCTTTCCTGCGCACTCTAGCCTCAAAACCACCTTTTTTTCACTCTCGGCAGCCTCCGCAGAAAAAAAAGACAAACGCGCAGCTGTTGCTGCCACAGCAAAGGTGCCAGCGGGGAAAAGTCATGCTGGTCCTCACTGCCTCCTGGAACCCCTTCAAATGCCCCAGACAATTTGGCCCTCTCTGCTTTCCTGCGCACTCTATCCTCAAAAGCACCTTTTTTCACTCTTGGCAGCCTCCGCAGCAAAAAAGACAAACGTCCAGCTTTTGCTGCCACAGCAAAGGTGCCAGCGGGGAAAAGTGATGCTGGTCGTCACTGCCTCCTGGAACCCCTTCAAATGCCCCAGACAATTTGGCCCTCTCAGCTTTCCTGCGCACTCTAACCTCAAAAGCACCTTTTTTTCACTCTCGGCAGCCTCCGCAGCAAAAAAGACAAACGTCCAGCTTTTGCTGCCACAGCAAAGGTGCCAGCTGGGAAAAGTCATGCTGGTCCTCACTGCCTCCTGGAACCCCTTCAAATGCCCCATACAATTGGGCCCTCTCTGCTTTCCTGCGCACTATATCCTCAAAAGCACCGTTTTTCACTCTTGGCAGCCTCCCTAGCAAAAAAGAGAAACGTCCAGCTTTTGCTGCCACAGCAAAGGTGCCAGCGGGGAAAAGTCATGGTCGTCCTCACTGTCTCCTGGAACCCCTTCAAATGCCCCAGACAATTTCGCCCTTTCTGCTTTTCTGCGCACTCTATCCTCAAAAGCACCTTTTTTCAATCTCGGCAGCCTCAGCAGCAAAAAAGAGAAACGTCCAGCTTTTGCTGCCACAGCAAAGGTGCCAGCGGGGAAAACTCATGCTGGTCCTCACTGCCTCCTGGAACCCCTTCAAATGCCCCAGACAATTTGGCCCTCTCTGCTTTCCAGCGCACTCTATCCTCAAAAGCACCTTTTTTTCACTCTCGGCAGCCTCCGCAGAAAAAAAAGACAAACGCGCAGCTGTTGCTGCCACAGCAAAGGTGCCAGCGGGGAAAAGTCATGCTGGTCCTCACTGCCTCCTGGAACCCCTTCAAATGCCCCAGACAATTTGGCCCTCTGTGCTTTCCTGCGCAGTCTATGCTCAAAAGCACCTTTTTTCACTCTCGGCAGCCTCCCCAGCAAAAAAGACAAACGTCCAGCTTTTGCTGCCACAGCAAAGGTGCCAGCGGGGAAAAGTCATGCTGGTCCTCACTGCCTCCTGGAACCCCTTCAAATGCCCCAGACAATTTGGCCCTCTCTTCTTTCCTGCGCACTCTATCCTCAAAAGCACCTTTTTTCACTCTCGGCAGCCTCCCCAGCAAAAAAGACAAACGTCCAGCTTTTGCTTCCACAGCAAAGGCGCCAGCGGGGAAAAGTGATGCTGGTCCTCACTGCCTCCTGGAACCCCTTCAAATGCCCCAGACAATTTGGCCCTCTCTGCTTTCCTGCGCACTCTAACCTCAAAAGCACCTTTTTTTCACTCTCGGCAGCCTCCGCAGCAAAAAAGACAAACGTCCAGCTTTTGCTGCCACAGCAAAGGTGCCAGCGGGGAAAAGTCATGCTGGTCCTCACTGCCTCCTGGAACCCCTTGAAATGCCCCAGACAATTTGGCCCTCTCTGCTTTCCTGCGCAGTCTAACCTCAAAAGCATCTTTTTTTCACTCTCGGCAGCCTTCGCAGCAAAAAAGACAAACGTCCAGCTTTTGCTGCCACAGCAAAGGTGCCAGCTGGGAAAAGTCATGCTGGTCCTCACTGCCTCCTGGAACCCCTTGAAATGCCCCAGACAATTTGGCCCTCTCTGCTTTCCTGCGCACTCTATGCTCAAAAGCACCTTTTTTCAATCTCGGCAGCCTCTGCAGCAAAAAAGACAAACGTCCAGCTTTTGCTGCCACAGCAAAGGTGCCAGCGGGGAAAAGTCATGCTGGTCCTCACTGCCTCCTGGAACCCCTTCAAATGTCCCAGACAATTTCGCCTTTTCTGCTTTCCTTCGCACTTTAGCATCAAAAGCACCTTTTTTCACTCTCGGCAGCCTCCGCAGCAAAAAAAGACAAACGTCCAGCTTTTGCTGCCACAGCAAAGGTGCCAGCGGGGAAAAGTGATGCTGGTCCTCACTGCCTCCTGGAACCCCTTCAAATGCCCCAGACAATTTGGCCCTCTCTGCTTTCCTGCGCACTCTAACCTCAAAAGCATCTTTTTTTCACTCTCGGCAGCCTTCGCAGCAAAAAGACAAACGTCCAGCTTTTGCTGCCACAGCAAATGTGCCAGCGGGGAAAAGTCATGCTGGTCCTCACTGCCTCCTGGAACCCCTTCAAATGCCCCAGACAATTTGGCCCTCTCTGCTTTCCTGCGCACTCTATGCTCAAAAGCACCTTTTTTCAATCTCGGCAGCCTCAGCAGAAAAAAAAGACAAACGCCCAGCTTTTACTGCCACAGCAAAGGTGCCAGCGGGGAAAAGTCATGCTGGTCCTCACTGCCTCCTGGAACCCCTTCAAATGCCCCAGACAATTTGGCCCCCTCTGCTTTCCTGCGCACTCTAGCCTCAAAAGCACCTTTTATTCACTCTCGGCAGCCTCCGCAGAAAAAAAAGACAAACGCCCAGCTTTTGCTGCATCAGCAAAGGTGCCAGCGGGGAAAAGTGATGCTGGTCCTCACTGCCTCCTGGAACCCCTTGAAATGCCCCAGACAATTTGGCCCTCTCTGCTTTCCTGCGCACTCTATCCTCAAAAGCACCTTTATTCACTCTCGGCAGCCTCCCCAGCAAAAAAGACAAACGTCCAGCTTTTGCTGCCACAGCAAAGGTGCGAGCTGGGAAAAGTCATGCTGGTCCTCACTGCCTCCTGGAACCCCTTCAAATGCCCCAGACAATTGGGCCCTCTCTGCTTTCCTGCGCACTATATCCTCAAAAGCACCTTTTTTCACTCTTGGCAGCCTCCCTAGCAAAAAAGACAAACGTCCAGCTTTTGCTGCCAAAGCAAAGGTGCCAGCGGGGAAAAGTGATGCTGGTCCTCACTGCCTCCTGGAACCCCTTCAAATGCCCCATACAATTGGGCCCTCTCTGCTTTCCTGCGCACTCTATCCTCAAAACCACCTTTTTTTCACTCTCGGCAGCCTCCGCAGCAAAAAAAGACAAACGCCCAGCTTTTGCTGCCACAGCAAAGGTGCCAGCGGGGAAAAGTCATGCTGGTCCTCACTGCCTCCTGGAACCCCTTCAAATGCCCCATACAATTGGGCCCTCTCTGCTTTCCTGCGCACTATATCCTCAAAAGCACCGTTTTTCACTCTTGGCAACCTCCCTAGCAAAAAAGACAAACGTCCAGCTTTTGCTACCACAGTAAAGGTGCCAGCTGGGAAAAGTCATGCTGGTCCTCACTGCCTCCTGGAACCCCTTCAAATGCCCCAGACAATTTGGCCCTCTCTGCTTTCCTGCGCACTCTATGCTCAAAAGCACCTTTTTTCAATCTCGGCAGCCTCAGCAGCAAAAAAGAGAAACGTCCAGCTTTTGCTGCCACAGCAAAGGTGCCAGCGGGGAAAAGTCATGCTGGTCCTCACTGCCTCCTGGAACCCCTTCAAATGCCCCAGACAATTTGGCCCTCTCTGCTTTCCTGCGCACTCTATCCTCAAAAGCACCTTTTTTTCACTCTCGGCAGCCTCCGCAGAAAAAAAAGACAAACGCGCAGCTGTTGCTGCCACAGCAAAGGTGCCAGCGGGGAAAAGTCATGCTGGTCCTCACTGCCTCCTGGAACCCCTTCAAATGCCCCAGATAATTTGGCCCTCTGTGCTTTCCTGCGCAGTCTATGCTCAAAAGCACCTTTTTTCACTCTCGGCAGCCTCCCCAGCAAAAAAGACAAACGTCCAGCTTTTGCTGCCACAGCAAAGGTGCCAGCGGGGAAAAGTCATGGTCGTCCTCACTGTCTCCTGGAACCCCTTCAAATGCCCCAGACAATTTCGCCCTTTCTGCTTTTCTGCGCACTCTATCCTCAAAAGCACCTTTTTTCACTCTCGGACGCCTCCCCAGCAAAAAAGACAAACGTCCAGCTTTTGCTGCCACAGCAAAGGTGCCAGCGGGGAAAAGTCATGCTGGTCCTCACTGCCTCCTGGAACCCCTTCAAATGCCCCAGACAATTTGGCCCTCTCTGCTTTCCTGCGCAGTCTAACCTCAAAAGCATCTTTTTTTCACTCTCGGCAGCCTTCGCAGCAAAAAGACAAACGTCCAGCTTTTGCTGCCACAGCAAATGTGCCAGCGGGGAAAAGTCATGCTGGTCCTCACTGCCTCCTGGAACCCCTTCAAATGCCCCAGACAATTTGGCCCTCTCTGCTTTCCTGCGCACTCTATGCTCAAAAGCACCTTTTTTCAATCTCGGCAGCCTCAGCAGAAAAAAAAGACAAACGCCCAGCTTTTGCTGCCACAGCAAAGGTGCCAGCGGGGAAAAGTCATGCTGGTCCTCACTGCCTCCTGGAACCCCTTCAAATGCCCCAGACAATTTGGCCCCCTCTGCTTTCCTGCGCACTCTAGCCTCAAAAGCACCTTTTATTCACTCTCGGCAGCCTCCGCAGAAAAAAAAGACAAACGCCCAGCTTTTGCTGCATCAGCAAAGGTGCCAGCGGGGAAAAGTGATGCTGGTCCTCACTGCCTCCTGGAACCCCTTGAAATGCCCCATATAATTTGGCCCTCTCTGCTTTCCTGCGCACTCTATCCTCAAAAGCACCTTTTTTCACTCTCGGCAGCCTCCCCAGCAAAAAAGACAAACGTCCAGCTTTTGCTTCCACAGCAAAGGCGCCAGCGGGGAAAAGTGATGCTGGTCCTCACTGCCTCCTGGAACCCCTTCAAATGCCCCAGACAATTTGGCCCTTTCTGCTTTCCTGCGCACTCTAACCTCAAAAGCACCTTTTTTTCACTCTCGGCAGCCTCCGCAGCAAAAAAAGACAAACGTCCAGCTTTTGCTGCCACAGCAAAGGTGCCAGCGGGGAAAAGTGATGCTGGTCCTCACTGCCTCCTGGAACCCCTTCAAATGCCCCAGACAATTGGGCCCTCTCTGCTTTCCTGCGCAGTCTAACCTCAAAAGCATCATTTTTTCATTCTCGGCAGCCTTCGCAGCAAAAAAGAGAAACGTCCAGCTTTTGCTGCCACAGCAAAGGTGCCAGCGGGGAAAAGTCATGGTCGTCCTCACTGTCTCCTGGAACCCCTTCAAATGCCCCAGACAATTTCGCCCTTTCTGCTTTTCTGCGCACTCTATCCTCAAAAGCACCTTTTTTCACTCTCGGACGCCTCCCCAGCAAAAAAGACAAACGTCCAGATTTTGCTGCCACAGCAAAGGTGCCAGCGGGGAAAAGTCATGCTGGTCCTCACTGCCTCCTGGAACCCCTTCAAATGCCCCAGACAATTTGGCCCTCTCTGCTTTCCTGCGCACTCTAGCCTCAAAACCACCTTTTTTTCACTCTCGGCAGCCTCCGCAGAAAAAAAAGACAAACGCGCAGCTGTTGCTGCCACAGCAAAGGTGCCAGCGGGGAAAAGTCATGCTGGTCCTCACTGCCTCCTGGAACCCCTTCAAATGCCCCAGACAATTTGGCCCTCTCTGCTTTCCTGCGCACTCTATCCTCAAAAGCACCTTTTTTCACTCTTGGCAGCCTCCGCAGCAAAAAAGACAAACGTCCAGCTTTTGCTGCCACAGCAAAGGTGCCAGCGGGGAAAAGTGATGCTGGTCGTCACTGCCTCCTGGAACCCCTTCAAATGCCCCAGACAATTTGGCCCTCTCAGCTTTCCTGCGCACTCTAACCTCAAAAGCACCTTTTTTTCACTCTCGGCAGCCTCCGCAGCAAAAAAGACAAACGTCCAGCTTTTGCTGCCACAGCAAAGGTGCCAGCGCAGAAAAGTCATGCTGGTCCTCACTGCCTCCTGGAACCCCTTCAAATGCCCCATACAATTGGGCCCTCTCTGCTTTCCTGCGCACTATATCCTCAAAAGCACCGTTTTTCACTCTTGGCAGCCTCCCTAGCAAAAAAGAGAAACGTCCAGCTTTTGCTGCCACAGCAAAGGTGCCAGCGGGGAAAAGTCATGGTCGTCCTCACTGTCTCCTGGAACCCCTTCAAATGCCCCAGACAATTTCGCCCTTTCTGCTTTTCTGCGCACTCTATCCTCAAAAGCACCTTTTTTCAATCTCGGCAGCCTCAGCAGCAAAAAAGAGAAACGTCCAGCTTTTGCTGCCACAGCAAAGGTGCCAGCGGGGAAAACTCATGCTGGTCCTCACTGCCTCCTGGAACCCCTTCAAATGCCCCAGACAATTTGGCCCTCTCTGCTTTCCAGCGCACTCTATCCTCAAAAGCACCTTTTTTTCACTCTCGGCAGCCTCCGCAGAAAAAAAAGACAAACGCGCAGCTGTTGCTGCCACAGCAAAGGTGCCAGCGGGGAAAAGTCATGCTGGTCCTCACTGCCTCCTGGAACCCCTTCAAATGCCCCAGACAATTTGGCCCTCTGTGCTTTCCTGCGCAGTCTATGCTCAAAAGCACCTTTTTTCACTCTCGGCAGCCTCCCCAGCAAAAAAGACAAACGTCCAGCTTTTGCTGCCACAGCAAAGGTGCCAGCGGGGAAAAGTCATGCTGGTCCTCACTGCCTCCTGGAACCCCTTCAAATGCCCCAGACAATTTGGCCCTCTCTTCTTTCCTGCGCACTCTATCCTCAAAAGCACCTTTTTTCACTCTCGGCAGCCTCCCCAGCAAAAAAGACAAACGTCCAGCTTTTGCTTCCACAGCAAAGGCGCCAGCGGGGAAAAGTGATGCTGGTCCTCACTGCCTCCTGGAACCCCTTCAAATGCCCCAGACAATTTGGCCCTCTCTGCTTTCCTGCGCACTCTAACCTCAAAAGCACCTTTTTTTCACTCTCGGCAGCCTCCGCAGCAAAAAAGACAAACGTCCAGCTTTTGCTGCCACAGCAAAGGTGCCAGCGGGGAAAAGTCATGCTGGTCCTCACTGCCTCCTGGAACCCCTTGAAATGCCCCAGACAATTTGGCCCTCTCTGCTTTCCTGCGCAGTCTAACCTCAAAAGCATCTTTTTTTCACTCTCGGCAGCCTTCGCAGCAAAAAAGACAAACGTCCAGCTTTTGCTGCCACAGCAAAGGTGCCAGCTGGGAAAAGTCATGCTGGTCCTCACTGCCTCCTGGAACCCCTTGAAATGCCCCAGACAATTTGGCCCTCTCTGCTTTCCTGCGCACTCTATGCTCAAAAGCACCTTTTTTCAATCTCGGCAGCCTCTGCAGCAAAAAAGACAAACGTCCAGCTTTTGCTGCCACAGCAAAGGTGCCAGCGGGGAAAAGTCATGCTGGTCCTCACTGCCTCCTGGAACCCCTTCAAATGTCCCAGACAATTTCGCCTTTTCTGCTTTCCTTCGCACTTTAGCATCAAAAGCACCTTTTTTCACTCTCGGCAGCCTCCGCAGCAAAAAAAGACAAACGTCCAGCTTTTGCTGCCACAGCAAAGGTGCCAGCGGGGAAAAGTGATGCTGGTCCTCACTGCCTCCTGGAACCCCTTCAAATGCCCCAGACAATTTGGCCCTCTCTGCTTTCCTGCGCACTCTAACCTCAAAAGCATCTTTTTTTCACTCTCGGCAGCCTTCGCAGCAAAAAGACAAACGTCCAGCTTTTGCTGCCACAGCAAATGTGCCAGCGGGGAAAAGTCATGCTGGTCCTCACTGCCTCCTGGAACCCCTTCAAATGCCCCAGACAATTTGGCCCTCTCTGCTTTCCTGCGCACTCTATGCTCAAAAGCACCTTTTTTCAATCTCGGCAGCCTCAGCAGAAAAAAAAGACAAACGCCCAGCTTTTACTGCCACAGCAAAGGTGCCAGCGGGGAAAAGTCATGCTGGTCCTCACTGCCTCCTGGAACCCCTTCAAATGCCCCAGACAATTTGGCCCCCTCTGCTTTCCTGCGCACTCTAGCCTCAAAAGCACCTTTTATTCACTCTCGGCAGCCTCCGCAGAAAAAAAAGACAAACGCCCAGCTTTTGCTGCATCAGCAAAGGTGCCAGCGGGGAAAAGTGATGCTGGTCCTCACTGCCTCCTGGAACCCCTTGAAATGCCCCAGACAATTTGGCCCTCTCTGCTTTCCTGCGCACTCTATCCTCAAAAGCACCTTTATTCACTCTCGGCAGCCTCCCCAGCAAAAAAGACAAACGTCCAGCTTTTGCTGCCACAGCAAAGGTGCGAGCTGGGAAAAGTCATGCTGGTCCTCACTGCCTCCTGGAACCCCTTCAAATGCCCCAGACAATTGGGCCCTCTCTGCTTTCCTGCGCACTATATCCTCAAAAGCACCTTTTTTCACTCTTGGCAGCCTCCCTAGCAAAAAAGACAAACGTCCAGCTTTTGCTGCCAAAGCAAAGGTGCCAGCGGGGAAAAGTGATGCTGGTCCTCACTGCCTCCTGGAACCCCTTCAAATGCCCCATACAATTGGGCCCTCTCTGCTTTCCTGCGCACTCTATCCTCAAAACCACCTTTTTTTCACTCTCGGCAGCCTCCGCAGCAAAAAAAGACAAACGCCCAGCTTTTGCTGCCACAGCAAAGGTGCCAGCGGGGAAAAGTCATGCTGGTCCTCACTGCCTCCTGGAACCCCTTCAAATGCCCCATACAATTGGGCCCTCTCTGCTTTCCTGCGCACTATATCCTCAAAAGCACCGTTTTTCACTCTTGGCAACCTCCCTAGCAAAAAAGACAAACGTCCAGCTTTTGCTACCACAGTAAAGGTGCCAGCTGGGAAAAGTCATGCTGGTCCTCACTGCCTCCTGGAACCCCTTCAAATGCCCCAGACAATTTGGCCCTCTCTGCTTTCCTGCGCACTCTATGCTCAAAAGCACCTTTTTTCAATCTCGGCAGCCTCAGCAGCAAAAAAGAGAAACGTCCAGCTTTTGCTGCCACAGCAAAGGTGCCAGCGGGGAAAAGTCATGCTGGTCCTCACTGCCTCCTGGAACCCCTTCAAATGCCCCAGACAATTTGGCCCTCTCTGCTTTCCTGCGCACTCTATCCTCAAAAGCACCTTTTTTTCACTCTCGGCAGCCTCCGCAGAAAAAAAAGACAAACGCGCAGCTGTTGCTGCCACAGCAAAGGTGCCAGCGGGGAAAAGTCATGCTGGTCCTCACTGCCTCCTGGAACCCCTTCAAATGCCCCAGATAATTTGGCCCTCTCTGCTTTCCTGCGCAGTCTATGCTCAAAAGCACCTTTTTTCACTCTCGGCAGCCTCCCCAGCAAAAAAGACAAACGTCCAGCTTTTGCTGCCACAGCAAAGGTGCCAGCGGGGAAAAGTCATGGTCGTCCTCACTGTCTCCTGGAACCCCTTCAAATGCCCCAGACAATTTCGCCCTTTCTGCTTTTCTGCGCACTCTATCCTCAAAAGCACCTTTTTTCACTCTCGGACGCCTCCCCAGCAAAAAAGACAAACGTCCAGCTTTTGCTGCCACAGCAAAGGTGCCAGCGGGGAAAAGTCATGCTGGTCCTCACTGCCTCCTGGAACCCCTTGAAATGCCCCAGACAATTTGGCCCTCTCTGCTTTCCTGCGCACTCTAGCCTCAAAAGCACCTTTTTTTCACTCTCGGCAGCCTCCGCAGAAAAAAAAGACAAACGCGCAGCTGTTGCTGCCACAGCAAAGGTGCCAGCGGGGAAAAGTCATGCTGGTCCTCACTGCCTCCTGGAACCCCTTCAAATGCCCCAGACAATTTGGCCCTCTCTGCTTTCCTGCGCACTCTATCCTCAAAAGCACCTTTTTTCACTCTTGGCAGCCTCCGCAGCAAAAAAGACAAACGTCCAGCTTTTGCTGCCACAGCAAAGGTGCCAGCGGGGAAAAGTGATGCTGGTCGTCACTGCCTCCTGGAACCCCTTCAAATGCCCCAGACAATTTGGCCCTCTGTGCTTTCCTGCGCACTCTAGCCTCAAAAGCACCTTTTTTTCACTCTCGGCAGCCTCCGCAGCAAAAAAGACAAACGTCCAGCTTTTGCTGCCACAGCAAAGGTGCCAGCTGGGAAAAGTCATGCTGGTCCTCACTGCCTCCTGGAACCCCTTCAAATGCCCCATACAATTGGGCCCTCTCTGCTTTCCTGCGCACTATATCCTCAAAAGCACCGTTTTTCACTCTTGGCAGCCTCCCCAGCAAAAAAGACAAACGTCCAGCTTTTGCTACCACAGTAAAGGTGCCAGCTGGGAAAAGTCATGCTGGTCCTCACTGCCTCCTGGAACCCCTTCAAATGCCCCAGACAATTTGGCCCTCTCTGCTTTCCTGCGCACTCTATGCTCAAAAGCACCTTTTTTCAATCTCGGCAGCCTCCCCAGCAAAAAAGACAAACGTCCAGCTTTTGCTGCCACAGCAAAGGTGCCAGCGGGGAAAAGTCATGCTGGTCCTCACTGCCTCCTGGAACCCCTTCAAATGCCCCAGACAATTTGGCGCTCTCTGCTTTCCAGCGCACTCTATCCTCAAAAGCACCTTTTTTTCACTCTCGGCAGCCTCCGCAGAAAAAAAAGACAAACGCGCAGCTGTTGCTGCCACAGCAAAGGTGCCAGCGGGGAAAAGTCATGCTGGTCCTCACTGCCTCCTGGAACCCCTTCAAATGCCCCAGACAATTTGGCCCTCTGTGCTTTCCTGCGCAGTCTATGCTCAAAAGCACCTTTTTTCACTCTCGGCAGCCTCCCCAGCAAAAAAGACAAACGTCCAGCTTTTGCTGCCACAGCAAAGGTGCCAGCGGGGAAAAGTCATGCTGGTCCTCACTGCCTCCTGGAACCCCTTCAAATGCCCCAGACAATTTGGCCCTCTCTTCTTTCCTGCGCACTCTATCCTCAAAAGCACCTTTTTTCACTCTCGGCAGCCTCCCCAGCAAAAAAGACAAACGTCCAGCTTTTGCTTCCACAGCAAAGGCGCCAGCGGGGAAAAGTGATGCTGGTCCTCACTGTCTCCTGGAACCCCTTCAAATGCCCCAGACAATTTGGCCCTCTCTGCTTTCCTGCGCACTCTAACCTCAAAAGCACCTTTTTTTCACTCTCGGCAGCCTCCGCAGCAAAAAAAGACAAACGTCCAGCTTTTGCTGCCACAGCAAAGGTGCCAGCGGGGAAAAGTGATGCTGGTCCTCACTGCCTCCTGGAACCCCTTCAAATGCCCCAGACAATTTGGCCCTCTCTGCTTTCCTGCGCAGTCTAACCTCAAAAGCATCTTTTTTTCACTCTCGGCAGCCTTCGTAGCAAAAAAGACAAACGTCCAGCTTTTGCTGCCACAGCAAAGGTGCCAGCTGGGAAAAGTCATGCTGGTCCTCACTGCCTCCTGGAACCCCTTGAAATGCCCCAGACAATTTGGCCCTCTCTGCTTTCCTGCGCACTCTATGCTCAAAAGCACCTTTTTTCAATCTCGGCAGCCTCTGCAGCAAAAAAGACAAACGTCCAGCTTTTGCTGCCACAGCAAAGGTGCCAGCGGGGAAAAGTCATGCTGGTCCTCACTGCCTCCTGGAACCCCTTCAAATGTCCCAGACAATTTCGCCTTTTCTGCTTTCCTTCGCACTCTAGCATCAAAAGCACCTTTTTTCACTCTCAGCAGCCTCCGCAGCAAAAAAAGACAAACGTCCAGCTTTTGCTGCCACAGCAAAGGTGCCAGCGGGGAAAAGTGATGCTGGTCCTCACTGCCTCCTGGAACCCCTTCAAATGCCCCAGACAATTTGGCCCTCTCTGCTTTCCTGCGCAGTCTAACCTCAAAAGCATCTTTTTTTCACTCTCGGCAGCCTTCGCAGCAAAAAGACAAACGTCCAGCTTTTGCTGCCACAGCAAAGGTGCCAGCGGGGAAAAGTCATGCTGGTCCTCACTGCCTCCTGGAACCCCTTCAAATGCCCCAGACAATTTGGCCCTCTCTGCTTTCCTGCGCACTCTATGCTCAAAAGCACCTTTTTTCAATCTCGGCAGCCTCAGCAGAAAAAAAAGACAAACGCCCAGCTTTTGCTGCCACAGCAAAGGTGCCAGCGGGGAAAAGTCATGCTGGTCCTCACTGCCTCCTGGAACCCCTTCAAATGCCCCAGACAATTTGGCCCCCTCTGCTTTCCTGCGCACTCTAGCCTCAAAAGCACCTTTTATTCACTCTCGGCAGCCTCCGCAGAAAAAAAAGACAAACGCCCAGCTTTTGCTGCCACAGCAAAGGTGCCAGCGGGGAAAAGTCATGCTGGTCCTCACTGCCTCCTGGAACCCCTTCAAATGCCCCAGACAATTGGGCCCTCTCTGCTTTCCTGCGCACTATATCCTCAAAAGCACCGTTTTTCACTCTTGGCAGCCTCCCTAGCAAAAAAGACAAACGTCCAGCTTTTGCTGCCAAAGCAAAGGTGCCAGCGGGGAAAAGTCATGCTGGTCCTCACTGCCTCCTGGAACCCCTTCAAATGCCTCAGACAATTTCGCCTTTTCTGCTTTCCTGCGCACTCTAGCCTCAAAAGCACCTTTTTTCACTCTTGGCTGCCTCCGCAGCAAAAAAGACAAACGTCCAGCTTTTGCTGCCACAGCAAAGGTGCCAGCGGGGAAAAGTGATGCTGGTCGTCACTGCCTCCTGGAACCCCATCAAATGCCCCAGACAATTGGGCCCTCTCTGCTTTCCTGCGCACTCTAACCTCAAAAGCACCTTTTTTCACTCTCGGCAGCCTCCGCAGCAAAAAAGACAAACGTCCAGCTTTTGCTGCCACAGCAAAGGTGCCAGCGGGGAAAAGTCATGCTGGTCCTCACTGCCTCCTGGAACCCCTTGAAATGCCCCAGACAATTTGGCCCTCTCTGCTTTCCTGCGCACTCTATCCTCAAAACAACCTTTTTTTCACTCTCGGCAGCCTCCGCAGCAAAAAAGACAAACGTCCAGCTTTTGCTGCCACAGCAAAGGTGCCAGCGGGGAAAAGTCATGCTGGTCCTCACTGCCTCCTGGAACCCCTTCAAATGCCCCAGACAATTTGGCCCTCTCTGCTTTCCTGCGCACTCTATCCTCAAAAGCACCTTTTTTCACTCTTGGCAGCCTCCGCAGCAAAAAAGACAAACGTCCAGCTTTTGCTGCCACAGCAAAGGTGCCAGCGGGGAAAAGTGATGCTGGTCGTCACTGCCTCCTGGAAACCCTTCAAATGCCCCAGATAATTTGGCCCTCTCTGCTTTCCTGCGCACTCTAACCTCAAAAGCACCTTTTTTTCACTCTCGGCAGCCTCCGCAGCAAAAAAGACAAACGTCCAGCTTTTGCTGCCACAGCAAAGGTGCCAGCGGGGAAAAGTCATGCTGGTCCTCACTGCCTCCTGGAACCCCTTCAAATGCCCCATACAATTGGGCCCTCTCTGCTTTCCTGCGCACTATATCCTCAAAAGCACCGTTTTTCACTCTTGGCAGCCTCCCTAGCAAAAAAGACAAACGTCCAGCTTTTGCTACCACAGTAAAGGTGCCAGCTGGGAAAAGTCATGCTGGTCCTCACTGCCTCCTGGAACCCCTTCAAATGCCCCAGACAATTTGGCCCTCTCTGCTTTCCTGCGCACTCTATGCTCAAAAGCACCTTTTTTCAATCTCGGCAGCCTCCCCAGCAAAAAAGAGAAACGTCCAGCTTTTGCTGCCACAGCAAAGGTGCCAGCGGGGAAAAGTCATGCTGGTCCTCACTGCCTCCTGGAAGCCCTTCAAATGCCCCAGACAATTTTGCCCTCTCTGCTTTCCTGCGCACTCTATCCTCAAAAGCACCATTTTTTCACTCTCGGCAGCCTCAGCAGAAAAAAAAGACAAACGCGCAGCTGTTGCTGCTACAGCAAAGGTGCCAGCGGGGAAAAGTCATGCTGGTCCTCACTGCCTCCTGGAACCCCTTCAAATGCCCCAGACAACTTGGCCCTCTCTGCTTTCCTGCGCAGTCTATGCTCAAAAGCACCTTTTTTCACTCTCGGCAGCCTCCCCAGCAAAAAAGACAAACGTCCAGCTTTTGCTGCCACAGCAAAGGTGCCAGCGGGGAAAAGTCATGCTGGTCCTCACTGCCTCCTGGAACCCCTTCAAATGCCCCAGACAATTTGGCCCTCTCTGCTTTCCTGCGCACTCTATCCTCAAAAGCACCTTTTTTCACTCTCGGCAGCCTCCCCAGCAAAAAAGACAAACGTCCAGCTTTTGCTTCCACAGCAAAGGCGCCAGCGGGGAAAAGTGATGCTGGTCCTCACTGCCTCCTGGAACCCCTTCAAATGCCCCAGACAATTTGGCCCTTTCTGCTTTCGTGCGCACTCTAACCTCAAAAGCACTTTTTTTTCACTCTCGGCAGCCTCCGCAGCAAAAAAAGACAAACGTCCAGCTTTTGCTGCCACAGCAAAGGTGCCAGCGGGGAAAAGTGATGCTGGTCCTCACTGCCTCCTGGAACCCCTTGAAATGCCCCAGACAATTTGGCCCTCTCTGCTTTCCTGCGCAGTCTAACCTCAAAAGCATCTTTTTTTCACTCTCGGCAGCCTTCGCAGCAAAAAAGACAAACGTCCAGCTTTTGCTGCCACAGCAAAGGTGCCAGCGGGGAAAAGTCATGCTGGTCCTCACTGCCTCCTGGAACCCCTTCAAATGCCCCAGACAATTTGGCCCTCTCTGCTTTCCTGCGCACTCTATGCTCAAAAGCACCTTTTTTCAATCTCGGCAGCCTCTGCAGCAAAAAAGACAAACGTCCAGCTTTTGCTGCCACAGCAAAGGTGCCAGCGGGGAAAAGTCATGCTGGTCCTCACTGCCTCCTGGAACCCCTTCAAATGTCCCAGACAATTTCACCTTTTCTGCTTTCCTTCGCACTCTAGCATCAAAAGCACCTTTTTTCACTCTCGGCAGACTCCGCAGCAAAAAAAGACAAACATCCAGCTTTTGCTGCCACAGCAAAGGTGCCAGCGGGGAAAAGTCATGCTGGTCCTCACTGCCTCCTGGAACCCCTTCAAATGCCCCAGACAATTTGGCCCTCTCTGCTTTCCTGCGCAGTCTAACCTCAAAAGCATCTTTTTTTCACTCTCGGCAGCCTTCGCAGCAAAAAGACAAACGTCCAGCTTTTGCTGCCACAGCAAATGTGCCAGCGGGGAAAAGTCATGCTGGTCCTCACTGCCTCCTGGAACCCCTTCAAATGCCCCAGACAATTTGGCCCTCTCTGCTTTCCTGCGCACTCTATGCTCAAAAGCACCTTTTTTCAATCTCGGCAGCCTCTGCAGCAAAAAAGACAAACGTCCAGCTTTTGCTGCCACAGCAAAGGTGCCAGCTGGGAAAAGTCATGCTGGTCCTCACTGCCTCCTGGAACCGCTTCAAATGTCCCAGACAATTTCGCCTTTTCTGCTTTCCTGCGCACTCTAGCCTCAAAAGCACCTTTTTTTCACTCTCGGCAGCCTCCCCAGCAAAAAAGACAAACGTCCAGCTTTTGCTGCCACAGCAAAGGTGCCAGCGGGGAAAAGTGATGCTGGTCCTCACTGCCTCCTGGAACCCCTTCAAATGCCCCAGACAATTTGGCCCTTTCGGCTTTCCTGCGCACTCTAACCTCAAAAGCACCTTTTTTTCACTCTCGGCAGCCTCCGCAGCAAAAAAGACAAACGTCCAGCTTTTGCTGCCACAGCAAAGGTGCCAGCGGGGAAAAGTCATGCTGGTCCTCACTGCCTCCTGGAACCCCTTCAAATGCCCCATACAATTGGGCCCTCTCTGCTTTCCTGCGCACTATATCCTCAAAAGCACCGTTTTTCACTCTCGGCAGCCTCCCTAGCAAAAAAGACAAACGTCCAGCTTTTGCTGCCACAGCAAAGGTGCCAGCGGGGAAAAGTCATGCTGGTCCTCACTGCCTCCTGGAACCCCTTCAAATGCCCCAGACAATTTGGCCCTCTCTGCTTTCCTGCGCACTCTAGCCTCAAAAGCACCTTTTTTACACTCTCGGCAGCCTCCGCAGAAAAAAAAGACAAACGCCCAGCTTTTGCTGCCACAGCAAAGGTGCCAGCGGGGAAAAGTCATGCTGGTCCTCACTGCCTCCTGGAACCCCTTCAAATGCCCCAGACAATTTGGCCCCCTCTGCTTTCCTGCGCACTCTAGCCTCAAAAGCACCTTTTATTCACTCTCGGCAGCCTCCGCAGAAAAAAAAGACAAACGCCCAGCTTTTGCTGCATCAGCAAAGGTGCCAGCGGGGAAAAGTGATGCTGGTCCTCACTGCCTCCTGGAACCCCTTGAAATGCCCCAGACAATTTGGCCCTCTCTGCTTTCCTGCGCACTCTATCCTCAAAAGCACCTTTATTCACTCTCGGCAGCCTCCCCAGCAAAAAAGACAAACGTCCAGCTTTTGCTGCCACAGCAAAGGTGCCAGCTGGGAAAAGTCATGCTGGTCCTCACTGCCTCCTGGAACCCCTTCAAATGCCCCAGACAATTGGGCCCTCTCTGCTTTCCTGCGCACTCTATCCTCAAAAGCACCGTTTTTCACTCTTGGCAGCCTCCCTAGCAAAAAAGACAAACGTCCAGCTTTTGCTGCCAAAGCAAAGGTGCCAGCGGGGAAAAGTCATGCTGGTCCTCACTGCCTCCTGGAACCCCTTCAAATGCCTCAGACAATTTCGCCTTTTCTGCTTTCCTGCGCACTCTAGCCTCAAAAGCACCTTTTTTCACTCTTGGCAGCCTCCGCAGCAAAAAAGACAAACGTCCAGCTTTTGCTGCCACAGCAAAGGTGCCAGCGGGGAAAAGTGATGCTGGTCGTCACTGCCTCCTGGAACCCAATCAAATGCCCCAGACAATTGGGCCCTCTCTGCTTTCCTGCGCACTCTAACCTCAAAAGCACCTTTTTTCACTCTCGGCAGCCTCCGCAGCAAAAAAGACAAACGTCCAGCTTTTGCTGCCACAGCAAATGTGCCAGCGGGGAAAAGTCATGCTGGTCCTCACTGCCTCCTGGAACCCCTTGAAATGCCCCAGACAATTTGGCCCTCTCTGCTTTCCTGCGCACTCTATCCTCAAAAGCACCTTTATTCACTCTCGGCAGCCTCCCCAGCAAAAAAGACAAACGTCCAGCTTTTGCTGCCACAGCAAAGGTGCCAGCTGGGAAAAGTCATGCTGGTCCTCACTGCCTCCTGGAACCCCTTCAAATGCCCCAGACAATTGGGCCCTCTCTGCTTTCCTGCGCACTCTATCCTCAAAAGCACCGTTTTTCACTCTTGGCAGCCTCCCTAGCAAAAAAGACAAACGTCCAGCTTTTGCTGCCAAAGCAAAGGTGCCAGCGGGGAAAAGTCATGCTGGTCCTCACTGCCTCCTGGAACCCCTTCAAATGCCTCAGACAATTTCGCCTTTTCTGCTTTCCTGCGCACTCTAGCCTCAAAAGCACCTTTTTTCACTCTTGGCAGCCTCCGCAGCAAAAAAGACAAACGTCCAGCTTTTGCTGCCACAGCAAAGGTGCCAGCGGGGAAAAGTGATGCTGGTCGTCACTGCCTCCTGGAACCCAATCAAATGCCCCAGACAATTGGGCCCTCTCTGCTTTCCTGCGCACTCTAACCTCAAAAGCACCTTTTTTCACTCTCGGCAGCCTCCGCAGCAAAAAAGACAAACGTCCAGCTTTTGCTGCCACAGCAAATGTGCCAGCGGGGAAAAGTCATGCTGGTCCTCACTGCCTCCTGGAACCCCTTCAAATGCCCCAGACAATTTGGCCCTCTCTGCTTTCCTGCGCACTCTATCCTCAAAAGCACCTTTTTTCACTCTTGGCAGCCTCCGCAGCAAAAAAGACAAACGTCCAGCTTTTGCTGCCACAGCAAAGGTGCCAGCGGGGAAAAGTGATGCTGGTCGTCACTGCCTCCTGGAAACCCTTCAAATGCCCCAGATAATTTGGCCCTCTCTGCTTTCCTGCGCACTCTAACCTCAAAAGCACCTTTTTTTCACTCTCGGCAGCCTCCGCAGCAAAAAAGACAAACGTCCAGCTTTTGCTGCCACAGCAAAGGTGCCAGCGGGGAAAAGTCATGCTGGTCCTCACTGCCTCCTGGAACCCCTTCAAATGCCCCATACAATTGGGCCCTCTCTGCTTTCCTGCGCACTATATCCTCAAAAGCACCGTTTTTCACTCTTGGCAGCCTCCCTAGCAAAAAAGACAAACGTCCAGCTTTTGCTACCACAGTAAAGGTGCCAGCTGGGAAAAGTCATGCTGGTCCTCACTGCCTCCTGGAACCCCTTGAAATGCCCCAGACAATTTGGCCCTCTCTGCTTTCCTGCGCACTCTATGCTCAAAAGCACCTTTTTTCAATCTCGGCAGCCTCAGCAGCAAAAAAGAGAAACGTCCAGCTTTTGCTGCCACAGCAAAGGTGCCAGCGGGGAAAAGTCATGCTGGTCCTCACTGCCTCCTGGAAGCCCTTCAAATGCCCCAGACAATTTTGCCCTCTCTGCTTTCCTGCGCACTCTATCCTCAAAAGCACCTTTTTTTCACTCTCGGCAGCCTCCGCAGAAAAAAAAGACAAACGCGCAGCTGTTGCTGCCACAGCAAAGGTGCCAGCGGGGAAAAGTCATGCTGGTCCTCACTGCCTCCTGGAACCCCTTCAAATGCCCCAGACAACTTGGCCCTCTGTGCTTTCCTGCGCAGTCTATGCTCAAAAGCACCTTTTTTCACTCTCGGCAGCCTCCCCAGCAAAAAAGACAAACGTCCAGCTTTTGCTGCCACAGCAAAGGTGCCAGCGGGGAAAAGTCATGCTGGTCCTCACTGCCTCCTGGAACCCCTTCAAATGCCCCAGACAATTGGGCCCTCTCTGCTTTCCTGCGCACTCTATCCTCAAAAGCACCTTTTTTCACTCTCGGCAGCCTCCCCAGCAAAAAAGACAAACGTCCAGCTTTTGCTTCCACAGCAAAGGCGCCAGCGGGGAAAAGTGATGCTGGTCCTCACTGCCTCCTGGAACCCCTTCAAATGCCCCAGACAATTTGGCCCTTTCTGCTTTCGTGCGCACTCTAACCTCAAAAGCACCTTTTTTTCACTCTCGGCAGCCTCCGCAGCAAAAAAAGACAAACGTCCAGCTTTTGCTGCCACAGCAAAGGTGCCAGCGGGGAAAAGTGATGCTGGTCCTCACTGCCTCCTGGAACCCCTTGAAATGCCCCAGACAATTTGGCCCTCTCTGCTTTCCTGCGCAGTCTAACCTCAAAAGCATCTTTTTTTCACTCTCGGCAGCCTTCGCAGCAAAAAAGACAAACGTCCAGCTTTTGCTGCCACAGCAAAGGTGCCAGCGGGGAAAAGTCATGCTGGTCCTCACTGCCTCCTGGAACCCCTTCAAATGCCCAAGACAATTTGGCCCTCTCTGCTTTCCTGCGCACTCTATCCTCAAAAGCACCTTTTTTCAATCTCGGCAGCCTCTGCAGCAAAAAAGACAAACGTCCAGCTTTTGCTGCCACAGCAAAGGTGCCAGCGGGGAAAAGTCATGCTGGTCCTCACTGCCTCCTGGAACCCCTTCAAATGTCCCAGACAATTTCACCTTTTCTGCTTTCCTTCGCACTCTAGCATCAAAAGCACCTTTTTTCACTCTCGGCAGCCTCCGCAGCAAAAAAAGACAAACATCCAGCTTTTGCTGCCACAGCAAAGGTGCCAGCGGGGAAAAGTGATGCTGGTCCTCACTGCCTCCTGGAACCCCTTCAAATGCCCCAGACAATTTGGCCCTCTCTGCTTTCCTGCGCAGTCTAACCTCAAAAGCATCTTTTTTTCACTCTCGGCAGCCTTCGCAGCAAAAAGCAAACGTCCAGCTTTTGCTGCCACAGCAAATGTGCCAGCGGGGAAAAGTCATGCTGGTCCTCACTGCCTCCTGGAACCCCTTCAAATGCCCCAGACAATTTGGCCCTCTCTGCTTTCCTGCGCACTCTATGCTCAAAAGCACCTTTTTTCAATCTCGGCAGCCTCTGCAGCAAAAAAGACAAACGTCCAGCTTTTGCTGCCACAGCAAAGGTGCCAGCGGGGAAAAGTCATGCTGGTCCTCACTGCCTCCTGGAACCCCTTCAAATGTCCCAGACAATTTCGCCTTTTCTGCTTTCCTGCGCACTCTAGCCTCAAAAGCACCTTTTTTCACTCTCGGCAGCCTCCCCAGCAAAAAAGACAAACGTCCAGCTTTTGCTGCCACAGCAAAGGTGCCAGCGGGGAAAAGTGATGCTGGTCCTCACTGCCTCCTGGAACCCCTTCAAATGCCCCAGACAATTTGGACCTCTCTGCTTTCCTGCGCACTCTATCCTCAAAAGCACCTTTTATTCACTCTCGGCAGCCTCCGCAGAAAAAAAAGACAAACGCCCAGCTTTTGCTGCCACAGCAAAGGTGCCAGCGGGGAAAAGTGATGCTGGTCCTCACTGCCTCCTGGAACCCCTTGAAATGCCCCAGACAATTTGGCCCTCTCTGCTTTCCTGCGCACTCTATCCTCAAAAGCACCTTTATTCACTCTCGGCAGCCTCCCCAGCAAAAAAGACAAACGTCCAGCTTTTGCTGCCACAGCAAAGGTGCCAGCTGGGAAAAGTCATGCTGGTCCTCACTGCCTCCTGGAACCCCTTCAAATGCCCCAGACAATTGGGCCCTCTCTGCTTTCCTGCGCACTATATCCTCAAAAGCACCGTTTTTCACTCTTGGCAGCCTCCCTAGCAAAAAAGACAAACGTCCAGCTTTTGCTGCCAAAGCAAAGGTGCCAGCGGGGAAAAGTCATGCTGGTCCTCACTGCCTCCTGGAACCGCTTCAAATGTCCCAGACAATTTCGCCTTTTCTGCTTTCCTGCGCACTCTAGCCTCAAAAGCACCTTTTTTCACTCTCGGCAGCCTCCCCAGCAAAAAAGACAAACGTCCAGCTTTTGCTGCCACAGCAAAGGTGCCAGCGGGGAAAAGTGATGCTGGTCCTCACTGCCTCCTGGAACCCCTTCAAATGCCCCAGACAATTTGGCCCTTTCGGCTTTCCTGCGCACTCTAACCTCAAAAGCACCTTTTTTTCACTCTCGGCAGCCTCCGCAGCAAAAAAGACAAACGTCCAGCTTTTGCTGCCACAGCAAAGGTGCCAGCGGGGAAAAGTCATGCTGGTCCTCACTGCCTCCTGGAACCCCTTCAAATGCCCCATACAATTGGGCCCTCTCTGCTTTCCTGCGCACTATATCCTCAAAAGCACCGTTTTTCACTCTCGGCAGCCTCCCTAGCAAAAAAGACAAACGTCCAGCTTTTGCTGCCACAGCAAAGGTGCCAGCGGGGAAAAGTCATGCTGGTCCTCACTGCCTCCTGGAACCCCTTCAAATGCCCCAGACAATTTGGCCCTCTCTGCTTTCCTGCGCACTCTAGCCTCAAAAGCACCTTTTTTTCACTCTCGGCAGCCTCCGCAGAAAAAAAAGACAAACGCCCAGCTTTTGCTGCCACAGCAAAGGTGCCAGCGGGGAAAAGTCATGCTGGTCCTCACTGCCTCCTGGAACCCCTTCAAATGCCCTAGACAATTTCGCCTTTTCTGCTTTCCTGCGCACTCTAGCCTCAAAAGCACCTTTTATTCACTCTCGGCAGCCTCCGCAGAAAAAAAAGACAAACGCCCAGCTTTTGCTGCCACAGCAAAGGTGCCAGCGGGGAAAAGTGATGCTGGTCCTCACTGCCTCCTGGAACCCCTTGAAATGCCCCAGACAATTTGGCCCTCTCTGCTTTCCTGCGCACTCTATCCTCAAAAGCACCTTTATTCACTCTCGGCAGCCTCCCCAGCAAAAAAGACAAATGTCCAGCTTTTGCTGCCACAGCAAAGGTGCCAGCTGGGAAAAGTCATGCTGGTCCTCACTGCCTCCTGGAACCCCTTCAAATGCCCCAGACAATTGGGCCCTCTCTGCTTTCCTGCGCACTATATCCTCAAAAGCACCGTTTTTCACTCTTGGCAGCCTCCGCAGCAAAAAAGACAAACGTCCAGCTTTTGCTGCCACAGCAAAGGTGCCAGCGGGGAAAAGTGATGCTGGTCGTCACTGCCTCCTGGAACCCCTTCAAATGCCCCAGACAATTTGGCCCTCTCTGCTTTCCTGCGCACTCTAACCTCAAAAGCACCTTTTTTTCACTCTCGGCAGCCTCCGCAGCAAAAAAGACAAACGTCCAGCTTTTGCTGCCACAGCAAAGGTGCAGCTGGGAAAAGTCATGCTGGTCCTCACTGCCTCCTGGAACCCCTTCAAATGCCCCATACAATTGGGCCCTCTCTGCTTTCCTGCGCACTCTATCCTCAAAAGCACCGTTTTTCACTCTTGGCAGCCTCCCTAGCAAAAAAGACAAACGTCCAGCTTTTGCTTCCACAGTAAAGGTGCCAGCTGGGAAAAGTCATGCTGGTCCTCACTGCCTCCTGGAACCCCTTCAAATGCCCCAGACAATTTGGCCCTCTCTGCTTTCCTGCGCACTCTATGCTCAAAAGCACCTTTTTTCAATCTCGGCAGCCTCAGCAGCAAAAAAGAGAAACGTCCAGCTTTTGCTGCCACAGCAAAGGTGCCAGCGGGGAAAAGTCATGCTGGTCCTCACTGCCTCCTGGAACCCCTTCAAATGCCCCAGACAATTTGGCCCTCTCTGCTTTCCAGCGCACTCTATCCTCAAAAGCACCTTTTTTTCACTCTCGGCTGCCTCCGCAGAAAAAAAAGACAAACGCGCAGCTGTTGCTGCCACAGCAAAGGTGCCAGCGGGGAAAAGTCATGCTGGTCCTCACTGCCTCCTGGAACCCCTTCAAATGCCCCAGACAATTTGGCCCTCTGTGCTTTCCTGCGCAGTCTATGCTCAAAAGCACCTTTTTTCACTCTCGGCAGCCTCCCCAGCAAAAAAGACAAACGTCCAGCTTTTGCTGCCACAGCAAAGGTGCCAGCGGGGAAAAGTCATGCTGGTCGTCACTGCCTCCTGGAACCCCTTCAAATGCCCCAGACAATTTGGCCCTCTCTGCTTTCCTGCGCACTCTAGCCTCAAAACCACCTTTTTTTCACTCTCGGCAGCCTCCGCAGAAAAAAAAGACAAACGTCCAGCTTTTGCTGCCACAGCAAAGGTGCCAGCGGGGAAAAGTCATGCTGGTCCTCACTGCCTCCTGGAACCCCTTCAAATGCCCCAGACAATTTGGCCCTCTCTGCTTTCCTGCGCACTCTATCCTCAAAAGCACCTTTTTTCACTCTTGGCAGCCTCCGCAGCAAAAAAGACAAACGTCCAGCTTTTGCTGCCACAGCAAAGGTGCCAGCGGGGAAAAGTGATGCTGGTCGTCACTGCCTCCTGGAACCCCTTCAAATGCCCCAGACAATTTGGCCCTCTCTGCTTTCCTGCGCACTCTAACCTCAAAAGCACCTTTTTTTCACTCTCGGCAGCCTCCGCAGCAAAAAAGATAAACGTCCAGCTTTTGCTGCCACAGCAAAGGTGCCAGCGCGGAAAAGTCATGCTGGTCCTCACTGCCTCCTGGAACCCCTTCAAATGCCCCAGACAATTTGGCCCTCTCTGCTTTCCAGCGCACTCTATCCTCAAAAGCACCTTGTTTCAATTTCGGCGCTGCCTGGAGCAATAAAGACAAACGTCCTGCTTTTTCTGCCACAGCAAAGGTGCCAGCGGGGAAAAGTCATGCTGGTCCTCACTGCCTCCTGGAACCCCTTCAAATGCCCCAGACAATTTGGCCCTCTCTGCTTTCCTGCGCACTCTATGCTCAAAAGCACCTTTTTTCAATCTCGGCAGCCTCAGCAGCAAAAAAGAGAAACGTCCAGCTTTTGCTGCCACAGCAAAGGTGCCAGCGGGGAAAAGTCATGCTGGTCCTCACTGCCTCCTGGAACCCCTTCAAATGCCCCAGACAATTTGGCCCTCTCTGCTTTCCAGCGCACTCTATCCTCAAAAGCACCTTTTTTTCACTCTCGGCTGCCTCCGCAGAAAAAAAAGACAAACGCGCAGCTGTTGCTGCCACAGCAAAGGTGCCAGCGGGGAAAAGTCATGCTGGTCCTCACTGCCTCCTGGAACCCCTTCAAATGCCCCAGACAATTTGGCCCTCTGTGCTTTCCTGCGCAGTCTATGCTCAAAAGCACCTTTTTTCACTCTCGGCAGCCTCCCCAGCAAAAAAGACAAACGTCCAGCTTTTGCTGCCACAGCAAAGGTGCCAGCGGGGAAAAGTCATGCTGGTCCTCACTGCCTCCTGGAACCCCTTCAAATGCCCCAGACAATTTGGCCCTCTCTTCTTTCCTGCGCACTCTAGCCTCAAAAGCACCTTTTTTCAATCTCGGCAGCCTCTGCAGCAAAAAAGACAAACGTCCAGCTTTTGCTGCCACAGCAAAGGTGCCAGCGGGGAAAAGTCATGCTGGTCCTCACTGCCTCCTGGAACCCCTTCAAATGCCCCAGACAATTTCGCCTTTTCTGCTTTCCTTCGCACTCTAGCATCAAAAGCACCTTTTTTCACTCTCGGCAGCCTCCGCAGCAAAAAAAGACAAACGTTCAGCTTTTGCTGCCACAGCAAATGTGCCAGCGGGGAAAAGTGATGCTGGTCCTCACTGCCTCCTGGAACCCCTTCAAATGCCCCATACAATTGGGCCCTCTCTGCTTTCCTGCGCACTATATCCTCAAAAGCACGGTTTTTCACTCTTGGCAGCCTCCCTAGCAAAAAAGACAAACGTCCAGCTTTTGCTACCACAGTAAATGTGCCAGCTGGGAAAAGTCATGCTGGTCCTCACTGCCTCCTGGAACCCCTTCAAATGCCCCAGACAATTTGGCCCTCTCTGCTTTCCTGCGCACTCTATGCTCAAAAGCACCTTTTTTCAATCTCGGCAGCCTCAGCAGCAAAAAAGAGAAACGTCCAGCTTTTGCTGCCACAGCAAAGGTGCCAGCGGGGAAAAGTCATGCTGGTCGTCACTGCCTCCTGGAACCCCTTCAAATGCCCCAGACAATTTGGCCCTCTCTGCTTTCCAGCGCACTCTATCCTCAAAAGCACCTTTTTTTCACTCTCGGCAGCCTCCGCAGAAAAAAAAGACAAACGCGCAGCTGTTGCTGCCACAGCAAAGGTGCCAGCGGGGAAAAGTCATGCTGGTCCTCACTGCCTCCTGGAACCCCTTCAAATGCCCCAGACAATTTGGCCCTCTGTGCTTTCCTGCGCAGTCTATGCTCAAAAGCACCTTTTTTCACTCTCGGCAGCCTCCCCAGCAAAAAAGACAAACGTCCAGCTTTTGCTGCCACAGCAAAGGTGCCAGCGGGGAAAAGTCATGCTGGTCCTCACTGCCTCCTGGAACCCCTTCAAATGCCCCAGACAATTTGGCCCTCTCTTCTTTCCTGCGCACTCTATCCTCAAAAGCACCTTTTTTCACTCTTGGCATCCTCAGCAGCAAAAAAGACAAACGTCCAGCTTTTGCTTCCACAGCAAAGGCGCCAGCGGGGAAAAGTGATGCTGGTCCTCACTGCCTCCTGGAACCCCTTCAAATGCCCCAGACCTGGCCCTTTCCTGCGCAGTCTAACCTCAAAAGCATCTTTTTTTCACTCTCGGCAGCCTTCGCAGCAAAAAAGACAAACGTCCAGCTTTTGCTGCCACAGCAAAGGTGCCAGCGGGGAAAAGTCATGCTGGTCCTCACTGCCTCCTGGAACTCCTTCAAATGCCCGAGACAATTTGGCCCTCTCTGCTTTCCTGCGCACTCTATGCTCAAAAGCACCTTTTTTCAATCTCGGCAGCCTCTGCAGCAAAAGAGACAAACGTCCAGCTTTTGCTGCCACAGCAAAGGTGCCAGCGGGGAAAAGTCATGCTGGTCCTCACTGCCTCCTGGAACCCCTTCAAATGCCCCAGACAATTTGGCCCTCTCTGCTTTCCTGCGCACTCTATGCTCAAAAGCACCTTTTTTCAATCTCGGCAGCCTCAGCAGCAAAAAAGAGAAACGTCCAGCTTTTGCTGCCACAGCAAAGGTGCCAGCGGGGAAAAGTCATGCTCGTCCTCACTGTCTCCTGGAACCCCTTCAAATGCCCCAGACAATTTCGCCCTTTCTGCTTTTCTGCGCACTCTATCCTCAAAAGCACCTTTTTTCACTCTCGGACGCCTTCCCAGCAAAAAAGACAAACGTCCAGCTTTTGCTGCCACAGCAAAGGTGCCAGCGGGGAAAAGTCATGCTGGTCCTCACTGCCTCCTGGAACCCCTTCAAATGCCCCAGACAATTTGGCCCTCTCTGCTTTCCTGTGCACTCTAGCCTCAAAAGCACCTTTTTTTCAATCTCGGCAGCCTCCGCAGAAAAAAAAGACAAACGCCCAGCTTTTGCTGCCACAGCAAAGGTGCCAGCGGGGAAAAGTCATGCTGGTCCTCACTGCCTCCTGGAACCCCTTCAAATGCCCCAGACAATTTGGCCCCCTCTGCTTTCCTGCGCACTCTAGCCTCAAAAGCACCTTTTATTCACTCTCGGCAGCCTCCGCAGAAAAAAAAGACAAACGCCCAGCTTTTGCTGCATCAGCAAAGGTGCCAGCGGGGAAAAGTCATGCTGGTCCTCACTGCCTCCTGGAACCCCTTCAAATGCCTCAGACAATTTCGCCTTTTCTGCTTTCCTGCGCACTCTAGCCTCAAAAGCACCTTTTTTCACTCTCGGACGCCTTCCCAGCAAAAAAGACAAACGTCCAGCTTTTGCTGCCACAGCAAAGGTGCCAGCGGGGAAAAGTGATGCTGGTCGTCACTGCCTCCTGGAACCCCATCAAATGCCCCAGACAATTGGGCCCTCTCTGCTTTCCTGCGCACTCTAACCTCAAAAGCACCTTTTTTCACTCTCGGCAGCCTCCGCAGCAAAAAAGACAAACGTCCAGCTTTTGCTGCCACAGCAAAGGTGCCAGCGGGGAAAAGTGATGCTGGTCCTCACTGCCTCCTGGAACCCCTTCAAATGCCCCAGACAATTTGGCCCTCTCTGCTTTCCTGCGCACTCTAGCCTCAAAACCACCTTTTTTTCACTCTCGGCAGCCTCCGCAGAAAAAAAAGACAAACGCCCAGCTTTTGCTGCCACAGCAAAGGTGCCAGCGGGGAAAAGTCATGCTGGTCCTCACTGCCTCCTGGAACCCCTTCAAATGCCCCAGACAATTGGGCCCTCTCTGCTTTCCTGCGCACTCTATCCTCAAAAGCACCTTTTTTCACTCTTGGCAGCCTCCGCAGCAAAAAAGACAAACGTCCAGCTTTTGCTGCCACAGCAAAGGTGCCAGCGGGGAAAAGTGATGCTGGTCGTCACTGCCTCCTGGAACCCCTTCAAATGCCCCAGACAATTTGGCCCTCTCTGCTTTCCTGCGCACTCTAACCTCAAAAGCACCTTTTTTTCACTCTCGGCAGCCTCCGCAGCAAAAAAGACAAACGTCCAGCTTTTGCTGCCACAGCAAAGGTGCCAGCTGGGAAAAGTCATGCTGGTCCTCACTGCCTCCTGGAACCCCTTCAAATGCCCCATACAATTGGGCCCTCTCTGCTTTCCTGCGCACTATATCCTCAAAAGCACCGTTTTTCACTCTTGGCAGCCTCCCCAGCAAAAAAGACAAACGTCCAGCTTTTGCTACCACAGTAAAGGTGCCAGCTGGGAAAAGTCATGCTGGTCCTCACTGCCTCCTGGAACCCCTTCAAATGCCCCAGACAATTTGGCCCTCTCTGCTTTCCTGCGCACTCAAAAGCACCTTTTTTAAATCTCGGCAGCCTCAGCAGCAAAAAAGAGAAACGTCCAGCTTTTGCTGCCACAGCAAAGGTGCCAGCGGGGAAAAGTCATGCTGGTCCTCAATGACTCCTGGAACCCCTTCAAATGCCCCAGACAATATGGCCCTCTCTGCTTTCCAGCGCACTCTATCCTCAAAAGCACCTTTTTTTCACTCTCGGCAGCCTCCGCAGAAAAAAAAGACAAACGCGCAGCTGTTGCTGCCACAGCAAAGGTGCCAGCGGGGAAAAGTCATGCTGGTCCTCACTGCCTCCTGCAACCCCTTGAAATGCCCCAGACAATTTGGCCCTCTCTGCTTTCCTGCGCAGTCTATGCTCAAAAGCACCTTTTTTCACTCTCGGCAGCCTCCGCAGCAAAAAAGACAAACGTCCAGCTTTTGCTGCCACAGCAAAGGTGCCAGCGGGGAAAAGTCATGCTGGTCCTCACTGCCTCCTGGAACCCCTTCAAATGCCCCAGACAATTTGGCCCTCTCTGCTTTCCTGCGCACTCTATCCTCAAAAGCACCTTTTTTCACTCTCGGCAGCCTCCCCAGCAAAAAAGACAAACGTCCAGCTTTTGCTTCCACAGCAAAGGCGCCAGCGGGGAAAAGTGATGCTGGTCCTCACTGCCTCCTGGAACCCCTTCAAATGCCCCAGACAATTTGGCCCTTTCTGCTTTCCTGCGCACTCTAACCTCAAAAGCACCTTTTTTTCACTCTCGGCAGCCTCCGCAGCAAAAAAAGACAAACGTCCAGCTTTTGCTGCCACAGCAAAGGTGCCAGCGGGGAAAAGTGATGCTGGTCCTCACTGCCTCCTGGAGCCCCTTCAAATGCCCCAGACAATTTTGCCCTCTCTGCTTTCCTGCGCAGTCTAACCTCAAAAGCATCTTTTTTTCACTCTCGGCAGCCTTCGCAGCAAAAAAGACAAACGTCCAGCTTTTGCTGCCACAGCAAAGGTGCCAGCGGGGAAAACTCATGCTGGTCCTCACTGCCTCCTGGAACCCCTTCAAATGCCCCAGACAATTTGGCCCTCTCTGCTTTCCTGCGCACTCTATGCTCAAAAGCACCTTTTTTCAATCTCGGCAGCCTCAGCAGCAAAAAAGAGAAACGTCCAGCTTTTGCTGCCACAGCAAAGGTGCCAGCGGGGAAAAGTCATGCTCGTCCTCACTGTCTCCTGGAACCCCTTCAAATGCCCCAGACAATTTCGCCCTTTCTGCTTTTCTGCGCACTCTATCCTCAAAAGCACCTTTTTTCACTCTCGGACGCCTCCCCAGCAAAAAAGACAAACGTCCAGCTTTTGCTGCCACAGCAAAGGTGCCAGCGGGGAAAAGTCATGCTGGTCCTCACTGCCTCCTGGAACCCCTTGAAATGCCCCAGACAATTTGGCCCTCTCTGCTTTCCTGCGCACTCTATCCTCCAAAGCACCTTTTTTTCACTCTCGGCAGACTCCGCAGAAAAAAAAGACAAACTTCCAGCTTTTGCTGCCACAGCAAAGGTGCCAGCGGGGAAAAGTCATGCTGGTCCTCACTGCCTCCTGGAACTCCTTCAAATGCCCCAGACAATTTGGCCCTCTCTGCTTTCCTGCGCACTCTATCCTCAAAAGCACCTTTTTTCACTTTTGGCAGCCTCCGCAGCAAAAAAGAAAAACTTCCAGCTTTTGCTGCCACAGCAAAGGTGCCAGCGGGGAAAAGTGATGCTGGTCGTCACTGCCTCCTGGAACCCCTTCAAATGCCCCAGACAATTTGGCCCTCTCTGCTTTCCTGCGCACTCTAACCTCAAAAGCACCTTTTTTTCACTCTCGGCAGCCTCCGCAGCAAAAAAGACAAACATCCAGCTTTTGCTGCCACAGCAAAGGTGTCAGCTGGGAAAAGTCATGCTGGTCCTTACTGCCTCCTGGAACCCCTTCAAATGCCCCATACAATTGGGCCCTCTCTGCTTACCTGCGCACTATATCCTCAAAAGCACCGTTTTTCACTCTCGGCAGCCTCCCTAGCAAAAAAGACAAACGTCCAGCTTTTGCTACCACAGTAAAGGTGCCAGCTGGGAAAAGTCATGCTGGTCCTCACTGCCTCCTGGAACCCCTTCAAATGCCCCAGACAATTTGGCCCTCTCTGCTTTCCTGCGCACTCTATGCTCAAAAGCACCTTTTTTCAATCTCGGCAGCCTCAGCAGCAAAAAAGAGAAACGTCCAGCTTTTGCTGCCACAGCAAAGGTGCCAGCGGGGAAAAGTCATGCTCGTCCTCACTGTCTCCTGGAACCCCTTCAAATGCCCCAGACAATTTCGCCCTTTCTGCTTTTCTGCGCACTCTATCCTCAAAAGCACCTTTTTTCACTCTCGGACGCCTCCCCAGCAAAAAAGACAAACGTCCAGCTTTTGCTGCCACAGCAAAGGTGCCAGCGGGGAAAAGTCATGCTGGTCCTCACTGCCTCCTGGAACCCCTTGAAATGCCCCAGACAATTTGGCCCTCTCTGCTTTCCTGCGCACTCTATCCTCCAAAGCACCTTTTTTTCACTCTCGGCAGACTCCGCAGAAAAAAAAGACAAACTTCCAGCTTTTGCTGCCACAGCAAAGGTGCCAGCGGGGAAAAGTCATGCTGGTCCTCACTGCCTCCTGGAACTCCTTCAAATGCCCCAGACAATTTGGCCCTCTCTGCTTTCCTGCGCACTCTATCCTCAAAAGCACCTTTTTTCACTTTTGGCAGCCTCCGCAGCAAAAAAGAAAAACTTCCAGCTTTTGCTGCCACAGCAAAGGTGCCAGCGGGGAAAAGTGATGCTGGTCGTCACTGCCTCCTGGAACCCCTTCAAATGCCCCAGACAATTTGGCCCTCTCTGCTTTCCTGCGCACTCTAACCTCAAAAGCACCTTTTTTTCACTCTCGGCAGCCTCCGCAGCAAAAAAGACAAACATCCAGCTTTTGCTGCCACAGCAAAGGTGCCAGCTGGGAAAAGTCATGCTGGTCCTTACTGCCTCCTGGAACCCCTTCAAATGCCCCATACAATTGGGCCCTCTCTGCTTACCTGCGCACTATATCCTCAAAAGCACCGTTTTTCACTCTCGGCAGCCTCCCTAGCAAAAAAGACAAACGTCCAGCTTTTGCTACCACAGTAAAGGTGCCAGCTGGGAAAAGTCATGCTGGTCCTCACTGCCTCCTGGAACCCCTTCAAATGCCCCAGACAATTTGGCCCTCTCTGCTTTCCTGCACACTCTATGCTCAAAAGCACCTTTTTTCAATCTCGGCAGCCTCAGCAGCAAAAAAGAGAAACGTCCAGCTTTTGCTGCCACAGCAAAGGTGCCAGCGGGGAAAAGTCATGCTGGTCCTCACTGCCTCCTGGAACCCCTTCAAATGCCCCAGACAATTTGGCCCTCTCTGCTTTCCAGCGCACTATATCCTCAAAAGCACCTTTTTTTCACTCTCGGCAGCCTCCGCAGAAAAAAAAGACAAACGCGCAGCTGTTGCTGCCACAGCAAAGGTGCCAGCGGGGAAAAGTGATGCTGGTCCTCACTGCCTCCTGGAACCCCTTCAAATGCCCCAGACAATTTGGCCCTCTCTGCTTTCCTGCGCACTCTATCCTCAAAAGCACCTTTTTTCACTCTCGGCAGCCTCCGCAGCAAAAAAGACAAACGTCCAGCTTTTGCTTCCACAGCAAATGCGCCAGCAGGGAAAAGTGATGGTGGTCCTCACTGTCTCCTGGAACCCCTTCAAATGCCCCAGACAATTTGGCCCTTTCTGCTTTCCTGCGCACTCTAACCTCAAAAGCACCTTTTTTTCACTCTCGGCAGCCTCCGCAGCAAAAAAAGAAAAACGTCCAGCTTTTGCTGCCACAGCAAAGGTGCCAGCGGGGAAAAGTGATGCTGGTCCTCACTGCCTCCGGGAACCCCTTGAAATGCCCCAGACAATTTGGCCCTCTCTGCTTTCCTGCGCAGTCTAACCTCAAAAGCATCTTTTTTTCACTCTCGGCAGCCTTCGCAGCAAAAAAGACAAACGTCCAGCTTTTGCTGCCACAGCAAATGTGCCAGCGGGGAAAAGTGATGCTGGTCCTCACTGCCTCCTGGAACCCCTTCAAATGCCCCAGACAATTTGGCCCTCTCTGCTTTCCTGTGCAGTCTATGCTCAAAAGCACCTTTTTTCACTCTCGGCAGCCTCCCCAGCAAAAAAGACAAACGTCCAGCTTTTGCTGCCACAGCAAAGGTGCCAGCGGGGAAAAGTGATGCTGGTCCTCACTGCCTCCTGGAACCCCTTCAAATGCCCCAGACAATTTGGCCCTTTCGGCTTTCCTGCGCACTCTAACCTCAAAAGCACCTTTTTTTCACTCTAGGCAGCCTCCGCAGCAAAAAAGACAAACGTCCATCTTTTCCTGCCACAGCAAAGGTGCCAGCTGGGAAAAGTCATGCTGGTCCTCACTGCCTCCTGGAACCCCTTCAAATGCCCCATACAATTGGGCCCTCTCTGCTTTCCTGCGCACTATATCCTCAAAAGCACCGTTTTTCACTCTCGGCAGCCTCCCTAGCAAAAAAGACAAACGTCCAGCTTTTGCTACCACAGCAAAGGTGCCAGCGGGGAAAAGTCATGCTGGTCCTCACTGCCTCCTGGAACCCCTTGAAATGCCCCAGACAATTTGGCCCTCTCTGCTTTCCTGTGCAGTCTAACCTCAAAAGCATCTTTTTTTCACTCTCGGCAGCCTCCGCAGCAAAAAAGACAAACGTCCAGCTTTTGCTGCCACAGCAAAGGTGCCAGCGGGGAAAACTCATGCTGGTCCTCACTGCCTCCTGGAACCCCTTCAAATGCCCCAGACAATTTGGCCCTCTCTGCTTTCCTGCGCACTCTATGCTCAAAAGCACCTTTTTTCAATCTCGGCAGCCTCTGCAGCAAAAAAGACAAACGTCCAGCTTTTGCTGCCACAGCAAAGGTACCAGCGGGGAAAAGTCATGCTGGTCCTCACTGCCTCCTGGAACCCCTTCAAATGCCCCAGACAATTTGGCCCTCTCTGCTTTCCTGCACACTCTATGCTCAAAAGCACCTTTTTTCAATCTCGGCAGCCTCAGCAGCAAAAAAGAGAAACGTCCAGCTTTTGCTGCCACAGCAAAGGTGCCAGCGGGGAAAAGTCATGCTGGTCCTCACTGCCTCCTGGAACCCCTTCAAATGCCCCAGACAATTTGGCCCTCTCTGCTTTCCAGCGCACTATATCCTCAAAAGCACCTTTTTTTCACTCTCGGCAGCCTCCGCAGAAAAAAAAGACAAACGCGCAGCTGTTGCTGCCACAGCAAAGGTGCCAGCGGGGAAAAGTGATGCTGGTCCTCACTGCCTCCTGGAACCCCTTCAAATGCCCCAGACAATTTGGCCCTCTCTGCTTTCCTGCGCACTCTATCCTCAAAAGCACCTTTTTTCACTCTCGGCAGCCTCCGCAGCAAAAAAGACAAACGTCCAGCTTTTGCTTCCACAGCAAATGCGCCAGCAGGGAAAAGTGATGGTGGTCCTCACTGTCTCCTGGAACCCCTTCAAATGCCCCAGACAATTTGGCCCTTTCTGCTTTCCTGCGCACTCTAACCTCAAAAGCATCTTTTTTTCACTCTCGGCAGCCTTCGCAGCAAAAAAGACAAACGTCCAGCTTTTGCTGCCACAGCAAATGTGCCAGCGGGGAAAAGTGATGCTGGTCCTCACTGCCTCCTGGAACCCCTTCAAATGCCCCAGACAATTTGGCCCTCTCTGCTTTCCTGTGCAGTCTATGCTCAAAAGCACCTTTTTTCACTCTCGGCAGCCTCCCCAGCAAAAAAGACAAACGTCCAGCTTTTGCTGCCACAGCAAAGGTGCCAGCGGGGAAAAGTGATGCTGGTCCTCACTGCCTCCTGGAACCCCTTCAAATGCCCCAGACAATTTGGCCCTTTCGGCTTTCCTGCGCACTCTAACCTCAAAAGCACCTTTTTTTCACTCTAGGCAGCCTCCGCAGCAAAAAAGACAAACGTCCATCTTTTCCTGCCACAGCAAAGGTGCCAGCTGGGAAAAGTCATGCTGGTCCTCACTGCCTCCTGGAACCCCTTCAAATGCCCCATACAATTGGGCCCTCTCTGCTTTCCTGCGCACTATATCCTCAAAAGCACCGTTTTTCACTCTCGGCAGCCTCCCTAGCAAAAAAGACAAACGTCCAGCTTTTGCTACCACAGCAAAGGTGCCAGCGGGGAAAAGTCATGCTGGTCCTCACTGCCTCCTGGAACCCCTTGAAATGCCCCAGACAATTTGGCCCTCTCTGCTTTCCTGTGCAGTCTAACCTCAAAAGCATCTTTTTTTCACTCTCGGCAGCCTTCGCAGCAAAAAAGACAAACGTCCAGCTTTTGCTGCCACAGCAAGGTGCCAGCGGGGAAACTCATGCTGGTCCTCACTGCCTCCTGGAACCCCTTCAAATGCCCCAGACAATTTGGCCCTCTCTGCTTTCCTGCGCACTCTATGCTCAAAAGCACCTTTTTTCAATCTCGGCAGCCTCTGCAGCAAAAAAGACAAACGTCCAGCTTTTGCTGCCACAGCAAAGGTGCCAGCGGGGAAAAGTCATGCTGGTCCTCACTGCCTCCTGGAACCCCTTCAAATGTCCCCAGACAATTTCGCCTTTTCTGAATTTCCTGCGCACTCTAGCCTCAAAAGCACCTTTTTCACTCTCGGCAGCCTCCGCAGCAAAAAAGACAAACGTCCAGCTTTTGCTGCCACAGCAAAGGTGCCAGCGCGGAAAAGTCATGCTGGTCCTCACT